>NC_046383.1:12270670-12463387 GCF_011125445.2 Fundulus heteroclitus
AAGTATTTTGGGAGTTCAGCTTCATGATGAATAGTCGCACTGCTTCACTAGGATTTTGATCCATTTTCCACCTAAAGTCTTCAGCTGTTGATGGTTCCAGGGACCCACTTGGATCTTTAGTTCTTTCTATAAAGACTTGGATACCTTCAGGTATCGATGCTCATTCTAGCAGTTTCACCTTCTATCATCGAAGCGAGCTGGGGGTTTCATTGGCGCATTCTTGCTTGGAAATCCACATTTTTAGATTCTTATGAAAAAAAGCTCAGGAGCATTTCTCTATTCATCCTTCTCCAGAACCCCCCCCCATGGTTTTCGTACCTCTATATGCTTCTTTTGGAATGGCTTTTCTGGATCACGTGTAGAAACCTTCTTCAAAAAAATGTGTCCATGCAATCTGACCAGATAATATTATCCAAGTATGTCACAGACTTGTCAAAATCTTCTGCAGGAAGCATTAAAAAGGCTTAAACTTGCTTTTTCTTTAGAAGCACAATGTTGTGCAGTGAGCTGCATAGATGAAATTACAGTGTGTTGCATAACTCTTAACTTTTATGGGATAAAACTACCCTGCATTCTCCAGGTTTTTCTGAAGCCATCCCCAGAAGCACCTTGGCTTTTGCACAACTCTCAAATATTGTTTGGACATCCCTGTCAGAAAGCTCCCAAATGCCCAATACTTTGGTAGCACACAACCTTTTATTTAGTCAGTTAATAAATGAGCTGACGTCTCTTTTGCACATGGTGGCAGGAAGGCTTTCTAAATACTGAGTTCAGCTGGTTTCTTGACTACCTACCTGTATCTTTTTGCATATCCGTTTCCTCATGTGTTCAATACCTACCCTTGTGTTTTTATTTCTTCTTTCTTTGTATGTATGGATCAATTTGATTCAGCCAGTGGGAATTCAATGTCAGTGGCTCCATTACAAGTATTTTACTTCATTTCAGCTTTCTGCTAAACACATAAAGATATTATTTAAATCAGATTTTTCTTAATAAGCTGTGTGTTATGAGTAGATATAACACTGTGTTCACCTTTACGTAAAGAAGCCTTTTTAAGCCTGAAGTTTTTCTAAGCCAGTTTAATGGCTTAATATGGTCAAGTACAGGTACAAGTCATTAAATTGGAATAATATTGAAAAGTATGTTTATTTAAGTATCTCAACTCAATAAGTGAAAGTCATGGTATAAAAATTAATTACACACAGTTAGGCATGGGCCGGTTTTGCGTTATCCCGATTGACAGATATTGTTATTGAATTATCATTCAGCCCTAATTTTTATATCTTTAGGCTGTTTATTTTTTTACAAATATAGAAAACACGGAACTTATGAATTTTAGAAGAAATGCAGCTGTTTTTAGAAATACACGTTTCCCTAAAGCCTGATGCCAAAGTCGAGCTCGTTCAACACGGCATTAACTTCAAACTTTTAGCAAATACCGATAGGTGGTGCTACAGTAGATGTGCTATCGTGTTAAGTCTGTTGTCTGCTCTGGCTGCCACAGTCTGTAAACACGTTCTGCAAAAAAAAAAAAAAAAAACGGCACGATGGAGATATTTTGTGGTTTTGAAACCATGACTTTCTCATGCTGAGTTACACCGTAAAACTGGCAACCGTCCAGCCCATGCCTACACACAGGTATATATTTCAAGCATCTGTTTTAGTTCATTTTGGTAATTATGGCGTACAACGAATGATAAACCCCAAATTCAGTTTCATAGAAATTAGACATTTAAAAAATTACTTCTAAAAGACTTTATAGTTAGTTATATAAATAAAAAGGAACACTGCACCAGCGCCAGCAGATGAACATGGATCCCCAAATCATCAACCGAATGTGGAAAACTTCACACTGGACCTCAAGCAAAATCCCTTTCCCGCTATTCTTGGCTCTTGATTTCTAAATTAGATGTAAAATTTTCTTTCATCTGAAAAAAATGGCAGCCAAAACCCTTCTCATTTCATCTGGGTCAAAACTAGCTTAAAAAAAAAAGACAAAGGCCGATATATTTTGGATACATCTTCATACTTCACTGCAATTCCACACTTATGGTATCGTTCAGCCTTTTTCCTTCCCTCAACTTTCCCTTATTGTGACTGGGTAGAGCACTCTGGCAGCAAGTTCGTTTTAAGTGAATACCTTTTGTTTTGGCAATAATTGTTGTCATTGACTGGACATTTATACCGAACTTGAAAAATTGGTCAAGAGAAGCTTTAGCAGACATTTTAAAGAGCAAAAACCCTTTTTCAAAGCGCCTAAAATATTACAATTTGGTTTATTTTAAACAAAAAAAGGAGCACTAAAGGACGTCAGAACCTTGGCACAGTGGTGGAATTTGTAGCCTAAAATAAAGTAATGTGAACAGACTTTACATATTTACAACAACATTAGGAAGCTGCACAAGCAGTTTTGCCAAATGTCTTAATTAGCTGATTCTTCCGCTAACCGGCGGTTTATTATTAGCTGGTAATTAAGCTAGCCCAGACTGTAAACAAACGGAGCAGCTGTCACCACACCGAGAGAACTCGTTTAGCTTGTGCAGCTAATTTATTAGTGAATCCACTCCATTATCGACAAAACCTTGTAGCCGTAGAGTCGCGTCAAGTGCTACCCGCAAATAAACGTCAAAACCGACTGAGAATTAAACGCTTTAAGTTGTTTAACGTTTGTAGATGCGGCTTCACAGCTGGGCAGAGCTCACGGTTACCTGCTGAGAGCTCCTGCTGCTCCCTCTTCACCGCGCTAATGTCGAAAAACCCCAGGGTCTCTGGCAGCCTGCAGCTAGCCTGATCTTCCCAGACCTGTGAAAATCATCCCAAGGTCTTTTCTGTCTTTTCTTGAGCTCGATTTTGGTCTCTTTCTCTTCTGACAGCTCGGTCCCCGACACGTCCGCCATCTTTACTGTGGTCGACGCACAACGTCATCGAAGCAGCGTCGGTCAACACGCGCGACGCTAACTGGAAGATTGATAAAAATAAATGGCATCTTTAAATGATACTGGAAAAAAAAAACATCCGTCTAAAATTACGAATATATAATAAATAGTTTGTTCGAAAATTTTTATATTTTTAATATTATTCTATCACCAAAAAAAAAAAAAAAAAAAAAACACGTTTTTGTGGTAAATCCACTTAATAAACACAAATAATAATAATCTACAAATTCTGTCTTCAACCACAAGCTTTGCAAATGTACCTGGAGCCTATATTCTATAAATTAATAAAATTGTTTTTAATACAGTAATGTGCAAAAAAGATTTTCTGCTTCTGTTTTAAAAAAAACCTAACAAACAAACAAAAAAAAATAAAAAATAAAATAAGCAAAATCAATGTTCTAGATTTAATAATTAAAGTTAAATTGAAATATTTCCTTTTTAAACCTAAGGATGGCTGTTGCAACCAGCTTGAGCATATGGTGTGCGTTCTCACGATGTTCCACATGGTGGTGCCAAAGTTCCATCAAGTTTTCTTAAAATTAAAGTCTACCCAACAACAGTAGTGTGCTGAGGCCCTTGGCTGCAAAATATAACTTTCCCACAACTTGTGTTTACCAGCCTGAACAGTGTCAGGGGTTTTAATTTTACCACTTAAATCATACACACTGTACACATTACACAGTTCTCAGAATATAACCTTCCATGTGAATTAGAGAGACTTGCTCATACAACTAACACACATCTATTTGTTTTAAAAATAAGTTTAAGAGAAGGAAATATTTATGCATGAATGAGTAGTTAAGGGGTTAATTTAGCAATTAAAAGTAAAATAAAATTATTTGCATTTATTTTGGTCTTACGGTACAATCTCTTGTCTTTTATCCTTGTGTGTATCTGCATGCTTCATTTCCCTTAAATTTTGCTAATGGTACTCCTGAATTTCCCAACCTTAGAAGAATAAAGGATATTTAATTTTTGCTGCTGTGGTATTTCAGTGGTGTAGCCTAGACAATTGCATGTTTCTTATTCTGTAAAGCAGTGTTGTTTTTTTCTTTGGTAAAAATACCTCTTGTAGGGAGGTGCCTATCGTCAGTGATCATTGGGACAAGTCACAGGTCCACAAACACTCATGACCTGATTTCTAAGGAGAACTTACAGAGACAAATTGATCTCACAGGCACGTTTAAATATTAGTGGAACATGTAGAAAAGATGCATGGGGAGAACATGCAAACTGTATGCAGGTCACCATGTGGGACTGCAGCGCAAGACCTTTGATGAAAGGCAATAGTTCTGTTCCACTGAACAGCGGCTCTCATAGAATACCAAGATTTTAAAAAGTTACACCTTCAAGCCTGCACAAATGTTCTCATAAGGTTATTACAGTTTTAAGGCCTTTTTTAAGATGCACCGGAGGCACAGCGATAATGCCCCCGTGATACCCACTGTCAGTTTGTGAAATGAAGATTATTACAAAATTCTCTTGTTGACAACAAAGACAAGATTTGGCAGTTTCAAAACATTTTCTGGTGCAAAAACAAAGCCTGTCAGTGTGAAAATAAAAGCAGTGCCACCCCTCAAACTCTGATCTAGACACTGTCAAACTATCAAACTGTCAATAATTTGTGTATATTTGACAGAAGAATAAGATTTTGATGTGAGCTAAACAGTTAATACACTTGTTATGAGGAAAAATAAACCAACAAATAACAGGGAAACCAAGGAAGCTGAGAATTGCCTAATGTCGGCACCAGGGGGCAGCGTAAATGTTATAGGAGAGCTAAAATAAAAGTTAACTTGTTTTGACAACTTTATTGAAGAGTAATGAAGAGTAAAATCATGATTTCAGTCAAGTTGGCTTCTAAATCTCTTTTTGTATGCGTCTGTGTGGTGATTGGTTAACCACACACATCCTAAAACTAGTTTGAAGCAGCCAGACTATTAACCACTTTACCATGAGGTGAAAAAGAATAGGTGCCACCCCAGAAGCGTAAATAAAACTAAAGAAATGGAGCCTGTGAACTAATAATAGTACAGTATCACAAACCAAATGCTACGATACTTGGGGATGCAGGTAGACTAATATCTGTTGTTTTCATAAGAATAACAGATGAGGAGGACTCAGCCGTACCATAGGTTTTCTGCTAAATAAATAAGCAATCAGGTGAACTTCAGCCAGGATATCAAAATAACTTTTTGAAAAGTAAACCACAAGCAACTTAAAGGGTGTCAATGCTGTTGTTTAGACACAATAAGTGAAAACAGAGGAGTTTTAACTGACTGAGTAGCTGACTGAGCAGCTGAATGAGTGGCCTTGCAACGGATATTCTCACTAAAACCCGGAAGATAGAACACGTCGCCCCAGTTCTAAAGTCCTTACACTGGCTCCCTGTATCTTAGAGAATAGACTTTAAAATACTTTTGTTAGTCTATAAATCAGTGAACAGCTTAGCACCTAAATACATTTAAGACCTGTTGTTGCTGCATCAACCCTCCAGACCACTCTGATCTTCTGGTTCTGATCTGCTCTGCATACCCAGAACCAGAACCAAACGTGGAGAAGCAGCATTCTGCAGATCTGGAACAAACTTCCAGAAAACTGCAAATCAGCCGAAACACCAAGTTCATTTAAACCAAGACTGAAAACCTGTTTAGAGTTTCTTTCAGCCATAATAACAGCAACAATGACCAACATATTTGATGTGTATTGATGTTTTCACCTGATACAATTTAATGTTTGTACCGGTCTCACAAACAGCGTCCGTTTTGATGTGTTTCATGTTTCTATGATGTAAAGTGCTTTGAACCACTTTGCTGCTGAAATGTGCGACACAAGTAAACTTGACTTGTGCTGAAAGAAGAAATTTAATGTGATGTTAAGATGTCACGCTACAAACAGCATGCCTGTTCAGCAGCCAACTGCAGTCTTACTGCACAGACTGCATTATTAACCAACTAATATTATCTTGTTATAACTTCTGTTACTTCATAAACAGCAGAATAGCAAGAAGTGATACTATTCCACATACTAGACGAGTGGAACTTCTAAATTCAGAATGTTCTTATCATATTTTTGATAAAAACAAATAGATTATATTTAGCTGTGATATGTCCTTTTTCGCAGCACATTGCATTGCTGTTTTAGGTAAAATGAATTAGTGTGGTTCTAATAAGTCTTTGTTTAAATTTATAGTTGCAGTGACTCCAAAATGAAGAGCATGATAAATTATTGCCTTAAATAACATACTTGCATGACTACACACATCATGTACTACAAATGCACAGCAACACAACCTTGATATTTCTTTTAACACATTTTTGAGTTCAAACCAGCCATCACTTATTTTCTTGTATTTTTCTTATTTCATGTACAAGAAATGAAGTCATGGTCCTTTGGCATTTGCTTTTTTTTACTAAATCTAATGGAAAATTTGTGCAATTACTTGAGAATTCACCTATTCACACCCTGACTGTGGTGTTAGTAGCCACAGCTGCCCTGGGGCAGACAGACTGAGACGAGGCTGCCATACATCGGCGCCACCGGCCAGCAGGTAATTCAGGTGAAGTGTCTTGCCCAAGGACGAAACGACTTAGATGGTTGGAGCGGGAGATCGAACCAGCAACTTGCCGAATGTAGGATGAACTCCCTAACTCCTACACCACTGCTGCCCAAAAAGAAGACTAAATGTTGAAACCAATCGAAAATGTTATTTTTTTCAGGTTATTTCAGGGGCTTAATTTTCTTCTTTTTAAAATAAATATTTCCCTCCCTAAGAGATTTTATTTTGCTATCCCAGTTGAATTATAAAGAACACATGTCACAGTAAGGTTGGAGAGTGAAGAGTGGCTGGAGTACCCTGGAAAAACCTGCACACGTACTGGGATATCATTGAAACTCCACACCCAAAGACCTAAGGAGCTGAAATTTGAAGTAGAAACATTTTCCGTGTAAGGGGGCAGTTCTAACCACCAAGTAGCCCCAGCAGAAAAAAAAAGTAAAAAATGAAAATGTGTATCTCTGGAATACTGTGCAAAATAATGGGAAAACAGCTTTCAGTTTAGAAAATTGTGTCTGATTTTTATATGTTTTGGAGTTAAAAGCTGAATTAAAGCACATACGGTTCAACAAAGAAACAGGAAAAGGATAATCTCTTCACACCCCATGTGTTAACCAAACCAAATCCAGCTTTTCTGTAAGCACGGTTTATTGGCACACATAATGGTAAAGCATACATACCAGACATCAGATATGACACTGAACACCTCTGCTATATAATGTACAAATGGTGTCTAATAATACTAGGCTCAAACATATTTCCAAATGTGTTAGCTTCCTTACAAATACACAAATAAATACCCATTAGATCCAGTTGTAGTTGTAAGACATCTGTCATTGTCTTCTTGCCCGTTTTTAAACAAACCAAACAAAAAGATCAGGGATATACTGGGGTATCGATTCAATTAAAGATTAAAGAACAATCGTGAACACAAACACAGGGGTCTTAAAGCATTTCTGTGGGGTGGATGAGATTTTATATCAATATTAAAACGTAGAAATAGTTTATTTCCTTCAGTTTGTCATAAAGTAATCAACAAGCATGATCATGTGTCTGTGTGGGTTTTCATTAATTTCTGGCTTTGGTTCTGGTACTAGCTAGAGAGGTCTAGGAACATGAGAAGTTTTGGTTCAAAATAAAGCACCCAGCATCCATCCAAACCACCCAACAGAAATGAGAAACTGGTAGAAAACAAAAACAGCTGCCATATCCAAACTGCTTTCAGTGGCTGATTTACAGTGGACAAAATAGATTCCACCTCTATTTACAGAGCTACAAACCTTGTTACAGTGTTCCCAAACTGACCAACAGAAAAAAGAAAAAGAACAACCGATGCGTTTCAAAGAGCACATTAATCAAACCAAATAAAAAGTGTATAAAATCATGCAGGAGAAGGATTTCGTATCAGTTTGGGAGTAGGTCATTAAAGGGAAAGAAGTCCTACTTTCCAGGAATAATAATAATAATAATAATAATTAAAAAAAACAATAAAGCGTCAACATGTGTCAGCAAAGTTCACAAACTGATTGGCAAAATTACAATGTGACTTCAAAGGATTCAGAAAGAAGCAAAATACCAATAGACTACAAACACAATCAAACTGGTTTGCATGAAATCACAATCTGTGACAACCGCAGTAACGTTAAGAAAACAATTCCAGGACGAGATTTTCCTCATTTGAAAAAGCATCCACTTTGTAGAGATCTTTTATTTCCTCTTAATTGGAAATGAAACTCGAGCAACAGTAGAAACAAACCAACGGCCGACTGAATTTCCAATAAAAATGCAATTGCCTCCAACAATGTTTCATTTGAGTCCAATGTGGTGAGACACTTCCATGGGCTCTGCTGGCTGCTGAAAACCACCTTCCCTTCACCCGCTTTCTATTTGAGAGACATTTTGTTTGTTGTTTTTACTCTTCTTTCCTTCCCACTGTCTGCGGTCAGCGTGATGACTTGTGACCTGCAGGTCAACCAATCACAGCTGAGGTATTCCACCAGACAGCAGGCTTGTATCTGAGGGTCCAAGAAGGAGAATTTGATCCACAGTTTCCCCCCTGAAGGAAAAAGTCGCTCTGCAATAATCATTTTTATGTTACATTGCATACGTCTTGTACGCGTTTGTTGTCTGTAGATACTTCGGAGCAGTTCAGCCAGTTCTGTGTGTGTGTGTGTGTGTGTTTTTTTTTAAAGAAATTATACAATGATTCAGAGAAGAAAACATCCTGGATGACACAGTTTGGCTAGACATACCAGTGATGAGTTTGCAGACGGGTGAATTTGTTATGTGCCATAGAAGCGCTGCCCTCAGGGTGAGGAGGAGATGTTTAAATGTCTAACCCACATGGAGCCAAGGATCTGTTGTTTTCTTCTTTTATTTCATTGGTTTATGAGATTTTTACTGCGAGGGCTGGGGCGCCGTGCTCTCGGGCTTGCTGTCCTGGGCGGCAGGGGGTTTGCTGCTCCAGGGGGCGTTGTTTCCCAGAGCTGGGGAGCTGTTGAAATCGTCCTCGTCGTCCAGGCCGTTGGTGGCGTCGTACTGCGTGTTCTCCAGGCGGGTGATCAGACGCTCATCCTCGTCCCCAAACTCCCCGCCCATGAGGGTCGGCTCGCCGACGACCATCACGTCCTGCAGAGGTGGAGAGGGAAGGGAAACGGCTTGATGAACCGAAACTCGTTCTCATAAAAATGTTTTTAAAAAAATGTGTGATTCAAACTATTTTACATCTAATAAACTGTGAAATACAGGGCTGTGAAAAAGTATTTGCTCCCTTAGAGATTTGTTTTCTTCTTTCCTTCTTGTAACACTTAAATATATATCAGATGGTCAGATAATTGGCAATACCAAAGATAACTTTTGCAAATATAAAATGCAGATTTAAACTTTGGCCTATAATGCCTAGTGTTATGATCTTTTACATAATAATGTAATATTTAGCAAGTTGGACAGAGCCTTATGGCAGCAGATTCTCCCACAGGACACAAATGTCATTGTCCAAAACGCTTTAAGTCACAAAGTTTAGGGCACAGATTGATTAAAAGATATACACGAGAAAAATAGGGCATAAGAAATTGGGCATATATTGTACTGTAACTGATATCGTCATCACAATATTCATCAATATTATCAGCATAGCAAGATTTTCTTAAGTTGTGGCGCACTAAAAAAACCAACCTGGCCCTATTTACAAAACCTGTTTGATGATCTGAAGCACATCAGTGTGACAAAAAGCAAAAACAGAAGAACTCTGTTAGGAGGCAAATACTTTTCACAGCGTTGTAGTTGCTGCAAACCGCTTCTTATTTCTTTATAACTTCTATAAAAAACTTCTTTCCTCTGAGAAAGAAACATTTTGAAATTTGTAAAATTGTCTATTATTGTATACATAACATTGATTTATTCCTTAAGTTTAGAAGTAAGTTCATTGCCTGAATGATTTGCAGGTTACAGTTTAACAGCTTAAGGTTCCTCTGAAAATGCTCAGCTAAAGGACTAATAACACTTTGAAAATTCAAATGTTTTTTGTTTTATTTGGTTGTGGACACTGATAAATTAAAGTATTTAAGCATTAAAGTTAAACTGAGCAAAGCAAAGTCTGCTTCCTGATAAGGCAACATGCTGCTTTGTTTTCTATCTGAACTTGTTAGTTCACATTGTCCTGTTTTCTGCATCCTATTGGTCTTTGTTTTGTTTTATTTGCTATTCCTAATTTTATGAATTTCATCATATAGTGATCTCTCAGCAATCTCTGGCTAGGGTTTTGAAGAACACAAAAAACGAAAGCACTTTTTAAAAAGCGATAAAGTGTTTTTGATTATGCCCTGGAACCAACATATGCAGCCAAGAGGCGATTTGAAATGTTAATTGAACGGAAACAATCATCACAGCAGAAACAAATGCATATATGTTTTATCTGATTCTCAGACCAAAGCACCACCAGAACCTCAAAGGGACACTACGGTACTTAAAGAGACTTTTAATAGTGCTTCCATTACTTTAAACAAATTATGATGTTTGTTATGATATCATCGGCCACCTTTAAACTGAAATACCATAAGGGCAAAAAGATAAATGTTGACTTTTAAAAGGCCTTTATGGTTATATGAGGTTTTCTGTCTGATAGAGAAACATCCAGCTGCTCCACACTGAACGCTGAGTGTCTTCCTGCTTTAAATGCAGACCCCCTGCCTGCAGGTGAATGACAGCAAATGTGTGTTTGAGTGTGTTTAGTACAAGTGCGGCTGTATCCAGTGAACCTATCCGAATGGGCGACCCCTCTCGGAGCTCCCCGTGCAAATGAAACCTTCCCGTCCACCGAGTGGATACCCCTGGTGCTCTGTACCCGGGCCCGATCAATACTCATCATGTAAGACATATTTCACAGAGATAGCCCTCTCACGCTGGGTCATGGAAAAGATGGAGAGAGATTCATCCATTATCTACTGATATCTGTGACTCGCCAGATGCGAAGGAATCCTGATGGAGAGGGATGCTCCCTGGAAGTGCTTGTGTTTAGTCATTTTAAACTCCTGTGCAAAAATAATCAGCGCCGTGCAATAAATTATTTCAAGCACCGATCAATAAGGACCTCAATTACAGCTATATCTATTTGGGAGTTCTCGTGTCTCATCCTTTGTTGCCGGCGAGTGTCTGGACCTGCAATAGTAACCTGGGAGCAAGCCGTACGGTTAAATGGAGTGCATGCTTCACTGGCCATGTGTGTCAACGCTGCCTGGTTGGGAGATCTCACTCTCCGCAGCCATCTCCGCCGCAACAAATACACAAATATAAGCCACGGACGTGCATGTGCATTGGACAGAAGCCAAGACAAACCCACCGCATAACCGCGCCGTTACAAACAGTTCCACACAAAGGCAGATGAATTCAGATTAACCCGGCCTGCACGACACAACCTGCTCCTGTCTTGAACACAACAAAACGCGCGCACACTTTGATGGCAAAGACAACAAGGAAATCCAGCTCATGAATCCGAGCCATCTCCACCCTCTTTCCCCCCCCCCCCCCCCCAGCGACCACTTCTACACCTCTCTATGCCTTAATCAGGCTAATTAATTTAGGTGAGCTTTTCAACTAAATGACAATATCCACACTGATTTGTCAATTTGCATAGCTAATTAAGTCATTAGCTAAAAATGTACTGATTGCCAACAAGCCTTGCATTCACCATCTGTTCCTGTGAGGAGGCCTGTCAACCTACCTCTGGCCAATTTTAGGCAACCCTCTCCCCCCACCACCACCTCTTGAAAAAACTCCCTCCGACGATAACAGCTGGTGGCTAGTCTGAGACTGGGGAGAGCTAATTGTGAGCTAATTAATGCTGTCTACTTGTCTACTCATCTTGTTAGAGGAGTTTTCTTTCGCACTAGCCGAGCGGGGAGATTTTGAATGGGCCAACGCAGAGAGAGACCCCCCCCCCCCCCTCTTCTCACTTGATTTCCCTGAGTGTTGTATTAGCATGTTTTCACAGAGATCAGCAGAGGGGAGCGAGAACGACGAGTCTGCTCCTCCTCGGACCTCCAAAACAACAAGTGGGAATCTGGTGGGAGGGGAAAGGATGGAGAGGGTCGCTCAAAGCAGGACAACCAGACGACTGATTCATTCATTCGTTTATGGATCACGTGAAAAACAACTTCATTTGCACCACAAAGCTATACAGCCAGAAAGAAACTCTGCCATAAAAAAAGAAGGTTCCCAAAATGAATAAACTTTGTAAAAACAATGATCAAATAACAAATTATTACAATTATTCAGGGTAAAAAGTCTCAATTTTTAACATCTTTGACCAGACCGTAAGCACAAGATTGCTTATTGCCTGATCGACTTTTCAAAAACATTTACCTACAGGCAGTTTAAGACAGATCTAGCATTACAACGATTAGAATGGGAATTTCTCTTATTAGGCTTCATTTTCTTGCAACAAATTTGTCCGGCTGACAGTGTTTTAAACCATGTTCTAATGAACTTATTTTCATTTGAAGAACCTGTCATAGCTCAGCTGGGCTGTCGAGCTGGAGACTTCATACTGAGTGGATTTCAAAGATGTTGGATCGGTGTTAGAGAAACTGGTAATTTACTTTTTTTTTTTTTTGGTCAGAATATTTAAAGATTTTTTTTTTGAACTCATTCTTTTTTATTCAATAAATCCCTGTCAGAACCTAGCTACGAATAATCTTGCTAATGCAGGAAACTATACATCTAAAATCAAAGCACAATAAAAAGAGAATGCAAGGATTAGAATCTGATTCTTTTGGATGCGGGTCTGGAAATGGTTGCAGAGAAAATAATTTGCTCACTTCCTGATGGGCATCCAATCCAATGCGCTGGCGGAATCAATTGTTTTAGGAATGATTGTAATGCTTTTTCTCACACATAATTATTGTATTTAATAATCACTTCACGTCACTCTTTGCAAGGCTCAGAGATTATTCAACAGGCAAAAAGCTTTGGACTCCAGAGAAACCTGCTAAACAGTTCCAGTCAGAAGTTTTCATACGCTCATCAACGGCATTAATGTCATATTATTTTGGAACCTTAAATGAGTTTTGGTTGCATTTCTTTTTTTCAGGTGCACAAGTTTCAATTTAATGAGGATTTTTCCTTATCTTAATTCAAATTTTTGTATATTATCAGTTGGTATCACAGCCTCCCACTTTCTATGACCATCAACAAGATCCTGGTATAATTTCAGCTCGTCTTTATTGAGAGGCATTCCCCTGTCTTCATTATTCCAGATGTTTTCTATAGGGCATCAGTACCAAAGGGCAGGGAAACGTGTCCTCAGTATGATGCTAACTCTCCCGTGCTTGGCAGATGTCACAAGTTTAAAAGCTTCACCTTCACTTGTCCTTGCAGCCAGGTAGCTCAAAGAATCCCCCTCAGGCAGGCACTGCTTTCTTAGTCAGCATACTCACAAGCCGTACTGATGGTGAACTGTCTCGACTTTGGAAAGTGATGCTGGAGTTCAAGCTAACACCGGTTTATGGTAAGTTTCAGTGTTGGTGGTTCCTGGGTTGGACATCGTCTTTCCTTTCATTAAATTAAAGATTAAATCAAGAACCTTGACTGTCACCATGTTTTACCATTGGGACATTTTTTGAGACAGACAGAAATTTGGACGAACATTTTGCCCAAACACCCTTAAATTTACCGCATGGCCTCTTCAAAGCTATGACCTCGACCCTATTGAAAATTTGTGGACTACACTCAGAAACCAGATTTGTGGCAGGAAACCAACCAACTTAAATCGACTTTACCAATTCTACATGTGGTCAAATATCTAGCCAGAATCAGGCCAGCAGCTCCTTTGACGGCCACGACAAGTGTGCAGTTCAGGCCCAACTTGCTATGGGATATTTAACATTTTAGATAAGGTTTAACTAAACAGTAGTGTGTGTATAAAAACACAACCTGCTATATTCAACTTAAGAATCCATTTATTTCTTTTTTTAATGCTAATAAAAATTGTTTGATCCATAATCATTAAACCTCCTAAAAAACAGCAGTTTAAATTAAAGCTCAAAATAAGTTTGAAACTCCTGTCCATCATGAGTGTATGCACATTTCTGACCTGAACTGCATATGCCACAATATGAAGGCTATATAAATGTAGTGTAAAAGTGGTGTTATAGATTATAAAACAAGACAATTCAAAGATGATTTCAGTCTCCTAGGTGAACATCGTCTCAACAGCTTGCGCCTTTTGCTCTCCTGAAAGACCTTCATACATGTTCGTACCTGTGACCACTAGAGGTCAGTGTTGCTCATTCTATGAACCCCCTCTCCATCAGCACCAGTAACCCCCCCTCTTCCAGTTGCCAGGGTCCACTCCTTATTGTTATTGGACTCACGTAGGCTTATGTTCAGCCACAAACGAACAACTTCTCAGACAAAGACAGCAGGCGCGCAACATATGTAACCAGCATGTTACCGACCGCGCTGCCCGTCTTTAAGAGTTGTGTGAATGCACGACACAAGTGGGGATGTGTACATGCGTGTGTTTGTGCGAGTGGGTGGGTAGGTAGGTGGAGGTGATGAGGAAGGGGAAGAGGGAATGGGGGTGGCTCGGGTTCAATGATGGAGCAAAGACGGAGCATGTGAAGGAGGAGGAGGAGGAGGAGGGGGGGGGGGGGTATACAGATATCTGTGATAATGAGAGCTGGCACAGAGCCACGCTGCCTCCCAAAGAGAAAACAATTTGCGAGTGTGGTGTGTATATGTGCATGAGATGTACATTATGTATGGGTGAGACGAAGGCAGGCAGGTAAAAGAATAAGAAAAGATGAGGCAGCCCGAGTCCGTCCTGTCAATATAGAGGGGTCAGTGCAGAAAGTGTGTAGGCTACCAAGGGTGTGGGACATTTAACACTACAGTACAGCTAGAAGAACAACAAAATAGTACATTTGTGCATTCACTCAGTCATAAAACTGGTCTCCCTTCTTCAAACCCGTTTAAAAGGACTAAAATATCCTGGATGCCAGTCCCCTTCAATAACATCTCAAACACCAAACCTGCTTCTAGTGAGCACAGAGTAAAAATTCTTCTCCTAACATCTGTAGAGTAAAATAACTTGGTTGAAGTGGGTGAAAAAGCAGTTCTTGTCAAAATTTGAAAAAAAAAAAAAAAAAAATTTGTAACAATGGTTGTAATGCAATGTAAGTGGGGCTGGCCTAAGGCAAGTATGAACTAAGCCCCTACATGGGACCATGATAGTTTACAAAATAACTGATTTGAAAGAATTTCAACATCTTAATCACATCAAATCAATTGATAAAGCATTTAATCCGAGCAGTATTGACCCTGTAGGTGAAGGGTACACTGTGTAAACATATGAAGTCAAATGTTCATAGTTTAGAAGCTAACTCCAGGGAATCGATGCATTAATAACCTACTACTGTGGTTTAAGAATCTGTTTCTTGGAGTCATTTTATATCCACACTCTGTTTGCAACTAAACAAGAAGTTTGTGAATGTAAGCGCATTTAATTAAACCTCCCCAACTATCCTGAGCTAGTACTTAAACGGCATAGACCAGAGAGCAAAGCTGTAAGTTAGAAAAACTTTCTGCAATTTATTACCATCTTTTACATTCTAAACACTTTATGTTGTATTTATTTAATTAATCTAACGAATGATGAACAACTGATTGGTCTAATTATAATACAATCAAATTAAGGAATTGTTGACTAACCTGTTATCTCCATATCCACCATCTGCAAACTATTAAGCAGGGAGTTGCTGCGGTGGCTTCCAACTTAAACTCAGATTTGATCCCCAATAAACCGTGGGCCGTCCCCGAGTCTCCGTCTGGTTCCTACATGCAGGTCTTTTACAATCTCCCCCCTTTTTTATAATTTATGATAAGATTAGGTCTTGTTTTTGAGACAAATGAACTGTATATGGACATCTTTACTGCCAGAGTGGGCAGACACTGTATAGAAAGCCAGTAACAGCCTTAAATTTCCCATTAGGCTGAATTAGTGCCGAGGACAAGACGAACGCACATTAATGCCAACCAGCGACACCTTAACAAAAACAAATTCCTTTTATGTTTTGTATCAGTGCACTTTTCGCTGCTCTGAAATGATCTGTGCGGAGGAACAGCGGAGTGCTGTGCCGGCGCGCCTACAGAACAGTAAATTGGAAGCTGGGGAGTGAATGTAATACAGCATGTGTATAATGAGCATTGTGTGGAATAAAAGAGCCTCTGCAGACAGCACACTCACAGCGGCATCCAATCCTCCGGGGAGGTGCCAGGCATGTGGTGAAACACTGAACTGTTTAGGCGGCTGTTTAACCTTTAAGTACGCCAAGTAACCTTTTATAGAGCCGTGTCGCCGGATCAGGCACTTTAAAACTAAGACAGGTTATGAAGCTGCATGCTTTAAAATTCATTTCAATTCTTACAGGATTTAGTTCTTGAATCATTAAAAAGGTGTTGTTGTGATCGTTTACTGCCGATATAAAATAGTTTAATTACTCACGTGTCCACATTTATATAAAACTTCCTTATTTAATAGTAAAAAACGCACTGAGTTGGAAATTGAAGTAGAGATTAAATAACAATAATGGATTTCTGATGTGGTTTTGGTGATTATTTTTTGTAATACAATGAAACACATTTAAAAAAGTAATCTTGTGAAAAAGTTAAATTAGATTTATGTTTATCACATGCAGATTGCAAAAGCAGAAATTACCGCACGATTACTCTACCATGCTTTGTGAAAAGGTGTTAGAGGGAACATTGACTCCACTTTTAGCTTTATAAACAGCCAAGCTGCCTGACCAAAACTGGCACATATATAATGTTTAAGGTGCCGTTTATTACACATTCACACAGAAAGTATGTGTGTTTAAAGCCTGCTTGTTATGGCATTCACACCTTTGTGTAAATAAAAAAAAAAACAGACATGTACATCACCCCTCCACATCTATGGCCCCCAGTAAATACGTGTAAAAAACACCTAAATAAATGTAGCTTTTATCGTGGTAACATAATCTCACGCTGTAAAATATAAAAACTTTCATTTGAAGCTATTTGTACAGTGGGTAAACACATTATATGTTAAGAATTATTATTATTTATTTTTTTTACAAAATCACAGGTGCCTTAATGATTGCCAATGCTATATAACACGGCTGGCTTGCGTTCCGATAGCATAGAAAAATTACTTTGATCCAGTTTACAAAAAATAACACACCAGTATCCTATTTGACACTGTGGCATAAACAACCTGGCTTCAAGCTAAGTCAGGCTTCTACAGATGCGTTGGACATGTCAAACAATTCTGCAGCATATATACCACCCATAGCAACTACTGCTGCAGAGTTTTCTGTTTCCACTCCTCTGAAAGGCAGCGGAAAATCTATTTAAATCAGCCTAATGATGTATGGGGAAGCTGTCAAGAAAACAAACTGCACGACACCTCCAGTCCAACCAGTGGCGGTGATAACAAACCAAAGGCATCATCAGCTGTTCCAGCACTTGCCTCAGGGTAGCTTTTGCCGCTCACTTCGGCCAATGAGCCTCCGTTTGAATAATCTACTTAAGCCCCGCCCCCAACAACAATCCTGGGGTGTTCTGAAAGTCCAACCCACAGACCAGGGCATTTTATAAGGGAACGTGTGGGCGCAGAAAATTAAAATTACTCAGGTAAAAATATTTCCTAACACACTGAGGGCTTTTAGAATCCCAGTTAATGGTTGAACGTTTCTTTAATAGAAAAGGGGCCACAAAGGCCTACTTAAGTAATTCGTCAAACCAGGATATACAAGAAAACATGTAATTTAAGTGAGGCAGATGTACTGTATGCTAATCAATATAAGTCAGGAAATGGTGACAAGGAAATATACTCAACTCTTCGCATATCATTGTCAGATCAAAAATGACAAAAGTTTACAAACAGAACTATGACAAATAAGCCCGGACAAGGACTGTGTTTTATCTTGTCCCCAGGCACAGGGTGGAGGATGGTAAAGGAGGTAATAATAAAAAATCTCTAAAGCCCCCTTTTAGGAAGCATTCACACTGCGCAGAGTACTGTGTCCGCACAGAAAGGTTTGAGCGTAAAGATGAAAATGCACCGGGCCAGACGACCTGTAATAGCTGTTGTAATACCCATGCCAGGCCAGGGAGTGGCGCAGCAACATTGCCACAGAAGTAGAGAAGAACGAAGAAGAGCAGGGCGATAAAATAACAAATTAGTGTGTATTTCATGTTTTTGTATGTGTTCATTATTTTTAATCTGCCCTATCTCTTGTTTGTTTTTCTTCAAATTATTTGAATTATCCTGTGTATAAATGGCGCTGGATGTTTTAGTTTGCCTTTTCTTGCCTTGCTGGAATAGAAATGAAAATATTGGACTATTACATCTTTACCAGAGTTGCCATGAATTGTGGAGTAGCTGTAATGTTATTGAGTTATTTATGCCACTTAACTGAAATAATCTGCATTGATTTTTTTTTCAAACTTTTCTCAAGAAAAATAACAGATTGACTTATATTTGCATTTCCGACATGGAAATATACACACTTTACCTTAAACATTTCACAAAATGTGTTTGTTTTTATCTGCTAGCATGGTGCCATGCTTCACATCGATATCTGAGTAAAACTGAGTGCTCCTGGGCAGTCGTTGAGTTAACTGCCTTGCTCAAGGCCTTGGTCAGTATGGTGGCTGTGAGAGGTCAAACCGCTATTCTCACCGCCCACGTTTTTCTGTTTGCTTCCGAGATTTTCTTTCCTTTATTTAAAGCCCAAGGCTTCGGTCACTTGGATGAGCAACAGGGCCTCGTTGCTGATTGGTCGTTCAGAGACGGCTGCCGTTTTTCTGAGAACCAGGAGAGCATTTAGGAGGCAACTTTAATCATTAGTCACATGGCAACCCAGAGAAACAGTTACCTTCTAATGTTTCACTAAAACCCTTTTCTTGCATTTATCATTTCAAAATGTTATCATTTTATTTCCTTTCACATAACTTTTTTTTTTTTTTTTTAGTTTTGAAGCATTTTCTTTCATTTGAACAAATAAATTAATCTGTGAAAGCTGAAATGCCATTAGGAATTTCTGGTGCTTGTCTGAAACCCTGCAAACATTCCACTGCGGCTACAGAAACCAATTAAGGCTCCTTTCTGAGATGCTCGAAGAAAAGCGACTGCTAAATGGCTGTATGTAAATAAAAGAGGAGGCAAACCGAGAGGAGCCGATGCTTACAGGTACCTGACTGGAGAGGCTGAAGTTGGTGGCGGGGCTGCGCTTCTTGCTGGCGGCGGTGCCCACGCTGCTGTTGGCGCTGCTGGCTGAGTTCTTCCGTTTCCTCCTCTTCGTGGTCGTCTGTCGGGCAGGCTCAGCTTTGGCGCGACCAGCAAAGAGAAACAGAGGCCATGCCAAGAACATAATGCATACAGACGGAGACAAGGTGTAGGAGTGTGTGCAGAGTGTGCAGTGTGTAGGTGAGCTCATGCAAACTTGTTCCCGGCGCTTCTACACTTTAAAGGCATGCAGACAGACACCCCGCAGACATGTTACACAGATAACAGCCTCTATTAAACAAGGATGCATGCTTTGTTATCTTCAGAGGTGAAACCACACGAGCGTTAACATCTCCCACAACATGCAGTTATAAGAAAGAACCCATGTTTCATTGGCAGGGATGCTCAACTATGGACCCTGATGTGATGCAAATTCCTACAAAACAAGAGAAAGACTAGAGCAAGAAACACATTCGCAATCTAACTAGCATTGCTGCTCAGGTTTTATTCTTTCTATTGTGCATTGGTGAGTAATAGCTTTAATTACAAGTTCTAGCCAAGTCTTTGCATGCAGTAAACCTTCAGCACACGATCTGTCAACAGGCAGCTGAGCTTGCACGTAAACATGTATTTCAGTCCATCCAAGGGAGCAACACACGTGATGCGGCTTGACGTCGTACAGCTTGACGATTGTTAGAGAAGAAGATACCTTTTTTGTGATTTGTGGGAAATATTTCCGTTTTGAAGTTCTGTGGGTGTCCAGCTGAAACCGGAGCCAAAAATCAGGTTTGTTTTACTCGGTTGGTTAAACAGACAGAAGGATAACAGAGGTGACAGCAGAGAACGGCTGAGCAGATGCTAATGACATCACTGGGTAACTCAGCATACATTAAGCAGCACGAGCAATTAAACTACAAGGGAAATCATTTGTTTTACAATGTTACACAGGTAAATAGTTCAGCTTGTCCCTTTATCCCTCACTGTTTCACTCGCTTTTATAAAGGAAGAGATGCAATGTGCATCATTTATGAGGTTTTGCAAATGCTCCCGACATTTGTTAGAAAGCATTATTCTTTTCAAATCTCTAGAGAAGACAAGAACATCCAGCCGTGATCTTCAAACAGATGTCTGAAAGTGAAATACATTTTTTGAGGTTCTCTCTAATCACGCCAAGGGAGATGCTCTCACATTCAGTTATAACAATCAGAGACTCATAATGCATACAGAAGTAGCACTATAAATCAGAGGCCAAACAATCAAAGGAGTTCTTATTCGTATCTAATCTTGTTTGATTCCTAAATTTGACAGACGTGTTTGTTTATAAAAAAAAAAAGAAAGGAAAAAAAAAAGACGGGCCTATTGTGAAAGACAATCATTTGTGTTATCCAACGGGTTTCCTCCGATGCTGAGCCTGTGACGCACAAATATCGCTTCCATTTCCACAGAAAGGACTTATCAGAGCATAAATGCGCCCGTGGCTTCCTTCCTGCCAAAATCCCAACCTGTTTCCGAGCTGGAGAAGAATCGCAGGAAAAGTGGAACAACACGCCGCCAATAAGGAAAACCCCAATTTCAGCTAAACTGCAAAGATTGAGCCACAGATGTGTCAAGGTGTAAACGACTGAGATGAAATAACCTTTATTTAGGGGTCAACACGGAGTGGAGTAATTTTAAAATAAAAATGCTGTGTTTTACCTTAAATTGTGTCATGAATTAGGCTTTACATTTAAAAGTATCATGCATAGAGGATTTCAAATATGCTTATCCTCTTCTACCATGAACACAAATAACTGTCAATGCAGCCAAGGGTCTTTATTATACTCATAAAATGCTTTCTTTTCCTTTCTCTCTGAGTTTTTTTTTTTTTTTCAGTTTCTTTGAAGAATGTCGTCGACGCTGGGGAGCCACTGTCCGGGGAGCAGGATCTGCGAGTTTGATTACAGCCGGCACTCTTAATTAAAGATACACAGGTCTGAGTCAAAGGCTTTTTGACTGGTGTTGGTTTTTAAAGACATCTCGTCACGCCTCGCTAAGCATTGCTGTAATTTGCAGCCACTCCAATGTGTCCAAAAAAAAAAAAAAAAAAAGAAGCGGCCTCGGCTTACTCCCTCTCCGGCTTAAGACCGCGCAGCCAATTTAAGCTCGGTACTTTTCAGAAACCAGCCTGCAAACATCAATCAAGGGCGCCTGAGAGGCCCGTTACAGATTGGCAGGGTTGGGATTCAAGAGGCAACCCTGAATTCTGATGATTTCATATACCTGACAGGCAAAAAAATAAATATTTCAGGGATTAAGATGTATAATGGCAAATTTGGGAACATAAATGATGCAATAAAACGCACTCTGAGTGCAAATATTCTTGCAGAGTGATGGATGGAGTGGAAATAAAAGCTGTTTAAATGGAACAACAAACTCAAAAGCTCAGTAGAGGGAGCAATTACCTCTCACTATTTTTTTATGAGGAACCAGCTGTTTATTATGTTGGTTGCTTCAGTCCTATTAGGACTCACTTTTGTCATCAAATGTTCAAGAAGACAAAGCAGACCTGAAGAGTTTTGCTGAAGGAAACAGCTTTCAGGGGTTCAGTAAAAGGGAACACTACACGTTAGGGAGTTACCTGGTGGCGCTACCATTCGCTGCCATTTTTGGAACAGGCATGTCTTGAGACAGTCCCGGGGACTGAGGTTGTAGGTCTTGTGCCTCGACATGAGCTCTTGCATGGGCTCCAAGATGACACACAACTGCAGACACAACGAGACAAAGCAAAGGTTCGGTGAAAGGAGATTTAATGGTGAGAGAGAAGCCCCCCCCCCCCCCCTCCTTCCTGCTGATGCTGCTCCAATCATGGTAAACCAAAACCTGAAAAGGCTGAGTTTGGTGCCCAATTAATCACTCGCTCACTGACGTCTACGGGATTAATTAGGAAGTGAACTTGTTTTTATAGACACTTGGGTAAAGTATCGTTACCATTTCATATCAAAGAGCTTCTGTGAGAACAGGAAAACATAAAATTCATGGTTTTCTATCAAAATCTTATGGGATATATCCACAGAAAGACGTACATGACTGTGAAGTGGAAGAAAAAAGGATGCATGATTTTGACATTTTTTTAGACAAAGACAAATCAAAAAAGACTGCTGCACATATATTTTTAGCCCTCTTTGAGTCAATGCAATAGATTTTTGTGAACCACCTTTCAGGGCAATTATGGCTCCAAGTCTTTTGGGGAATGATTCATCCAGGTTTGGACATCTAAAGATTGACATCAGTACCCATTATTGTTTACTATCCATCCATCCATCCATCCAGACATATAGATAGATAGATTTTTTATATATTTTACAACCTCTAATAAATTTTGTAATCTGATAGAGGCTGTTTGTAATATATATATATATATATATATATATATATATATATATATATATATATATATATATATATATATATATATATATATATATATATATACATTGCTGTTTCTCTGAGGTTGAAATGTGACACAGAGGCCTATTTGTTTCAATCACTCTTCAAAATGGGAAAGAAAAGAGAACATGCCGTTTTAGGAAGGCATGCGTGTTGATCTTCATAAGTCAGGAAACAGATCAAAGGAAATGTGTGAATCTAACACTGCCCATATAATTAAAAAGGCTAAAACAACTGGGTTCATCTTGCGACCAGATTCACTGACAAAGATAACTGAGGAAGTAGAAAAAACCCCTCAACGGTCCACTGTTGGAGAACTGCAGCAAAGGGCCACCAAGTCTCCACTCCTGCTTAAAGCTATTTATTTTAAAGCTATTTATTGTAAAGCTTTAGTGCACATCTTTAGCAACAGTGCCAATAATTGTGGAGGCCACTCGATTCATCCACCCAGACATTTATTACATATTCCCTGGTTAGAGGAGCAGCCACAGAGAACAGTCCGTCCTTCCCACATTGCTCCTTGTATTGAAAGACCGCAAGTAAAATATTCATTCTGGAGAAAACCGTAAATCTCTGGCGACCCGCTTTGAGAGGAATCAGGGGTCAGCATGTCATCTTAAATACATCAGGATCAGCTTATCCACAGAACATCTGGACGACATTACAAGCCGGTTATAGCACTGTGTTCAGCGGCAGGAATCATCCGGATACGTTTTGGACGAGTCAGTTGAGAGGCTCAGAGAGTTTTATCAGTTTCCAGGTGAGATTCAACGTTTACCTGTACAAGTGAGCAAACATGTCAATGAAATGTCAACGTTAAAGGTTGTATTGTTGACTTTTTAATTTATAAAACAGTTTTCATAGTAATAAGGAACATCATGCAGGCCCCCTGGTGAAATGGCATAACTTAAAATGTAGTTCTTTGCTCAGCTTTCTTCTTTCCTTCCTCTCTTTCTCAGCACCAACGGGAGGACGAGCGGCATGATCATTTGTTGAAATGGCCCAGAACAACCAACATTTATGTTCCGTATTATTGGGAAGTAGCTGCAAAATGTTTTAGGGAGGGGGATGTGCTCACCAAACGTTTGACTTCATCTCTTGGCTTCAAATCTGTATCCTATTAACTGTAAACGTTGGCTTCTCGTAGCTTTGCGGGGTCTTTCCATTACAGTATCTATAACCACAAGCGTTTCAGTTCTCCTGGTGTTTCTGTGTTCCATTAAGAGGATCTAAACAGCTACAAAATGACTCAAATGAGCTAATTTGTCAAGATCGTGTATTTTTTTTGTGTGTGAGGAAACAGGACTTTTTAGTTAGCAGTGCTCTCAAATATTAAAAACAGTATTGCCACTGTTGTGGGTTCTACACCATCTGGCTTCCTTCTCCAGTTTTGATTTGTGGATAATTTTGTGGCTATACTTGAACACATATTGCTTAAGGGCATTTACTGCAACTATTGTTCAGTTCTTGTGCCCCACTTATCTGGAAAAAACTCCCAGAGGACTATAAAAGTGCTGAAACCCCAAGTCCTTTTAAATCAAGGTTAAAAACCCATTTGTTTCGAGTTGCCTTACCATTAAACTATTAACTGAAAAACAGTTACTTTAGGCCTGTAGTCTAACTTTTCCTTACTTGCTTTTATTATGCCACAGCAATCTACTTTTCTCTGTCTTTATTATTTTCCTATGTTCTATTCATGTAAAGCATTTTGAATTGTCCTCTTACTTAAATGTGCTATACAAATGAACTTGCCTTGCCTTAACTATTGTTAATTCCAAAATGCATCGAAGCCAAATACATCCATATAGTGTATGGAACCGTTAACAGGGTTTTACAAGACGTTTTTCAATTTAAATACCATTATTTTATGGACTAAGTGCTCTCTGTCCTATTTTAAGCCTATTTCTTTCTGTATAAATACGAGTCATTATGAATTTATTGCAGATATTTCAACAGTGGTCACCAGTTAAATATAACATGCAACAGTAAAAAACAGTACTCATGATTTTCCACATTTAAATTTTTATTTCTCCAACTCAGAATTTTGAGAGGTCTTTGTTTTTTTTAGCCTAATTTTAATGCATAAATGCAAAAGAGACCATGATGAATTAATGCCGTTATTTGACAAATGTCAAATAATGTCTTTAAAGACATGTAATATTTGTTTTGAGATTTTTTTAAGTTTCAAAGGTTAGAGCAGATCTGATACTCCTTGACTGAATGTACTAAAGCCAAAGGGCGGTCACCCTGAAGGCTTCATCATCTCATCCAACATATTGCCATGCATGTTGGGAAGGACACCCTAGGAGTGGTGTGTGAGTATGAGAAGTTGTTTAGGAAACTTGCAGATTACAGGAAGCACCTTCGTTCCTCCAGGTGAATTTGCATGTGAATCTAAACTGTAGTGAGGTCTCGCTTGTAGGTCAATAAACCTTGGAGCTCCACAGTACCCCAGAATTTTGAATTGAGAAAGCTTCCTGGTTGGGAAGCGAAATGTCTTCAGCTTTAGAATAGAAGTCCTGTTGTTTTATTTTTTAACCTTTTTTGGATTGATCATGACCTGGATGACTGAGAGTCTTCACCAACAAATCATCTCAGGTCTTCCAGCAGAAGCCGGTTAGTAGACAAAGGATCCTAGCTGGGGAATGAGATGCTACAGTTCTGCAAGATGTTGAGGTGTCGGTCCATTAAGAGCAAGCAAGAGCTGAAACGTGATCATGTTTTCACTGTCTCAATGTGAGAACTGGCTGTAGACAATGTATTATTGACTGATCAACACCATAGTGTAATTAGTTCAAGAAGTTATTAAAGTGGGGATCTCTAGATCTTTGAGAGAGAGATGAACTATGGCAATAAAAACCTGGACTTTACCCAAAAAGTTCGCCAGATTGGCAAGTTGGCTAGTCTGACAGTTGTGTGGAAATGAAAGTTTAAGAGGCCAAAGATAAAGTCAGGGTTTTTCTGCCCAAGCAAAATTATTTTATTCTAATGTTTAATTTATGTTTAAAAAGTTACTGGCTGTCCAGGATTTAACCTTGTAGTCAAAGGTTAAAGTGAAATCCTTGCTGTTTGGTCTCAGGAGCAGCTAGATCTGGACATAACCAGCAAAGCAATTAGAGGTGTTGTTTTGCTTTTTTTTTTAATCAAGTGAAGCAGCAATGACAATAGTAGAAAGCAAAGAGGGCTTAAGACAGAACCTTGGGGAATCCCAGAAGTGAGGTGAACAGCTGCTGTGGAAAATGACTCAAGCTCAGTCCAGTAAAGTATGACCTAAACCACCAAAGGAACGTGGCCACTAAGGCCACTAAGAGCACCTGTTTCTCTACTGTTGTACATTAAGGCAGATTGAAGCGTCTCATAGATATTGTCGGAAGACAATTGATTAAAAAACATATTATGTAAAAATATGGATGGTTTACAAATAAGTCTGAAACGAGTTAAAAACACAAGGGTCCAGGTTTCATATTAGGATGGAAATATGGAGGAAAACAACTTTAGACAATAAAGATAAAAGGTTAGAAATGAACATCCAACCTGACCTGGAAATGACAGAATAAATCAAACACTCTACTTTTCCACACGTTTCCCTACTGATTGACTTGGCCAGTGCAGCTTCCCAACAGCTGAGTGTTAACTACTCTAATGTGTCCACATAGTTGCTGTCTCCTAATCAGATTGTAATATAAGGTCAGAATTGCTGCAGTGACGATAGGCGTGGGTTTACTAAGTTGCTCAAGGGCACTCTCATAGTCATTACTGAAAGAAAAGGAGACTGTTAATCATTCGTTGCATGCTCAAATGATCTCATCTGACCTTCAGCATCCCACCACTCCTACTTTCCTGATGTCAGTTCTAATCAACGGGTTATTTCCATCCCGAAGCGGCCTGTACAGTAAAATAAGAAGAAAATAAAAGAAACCTTTGCAGGACACATGAATGCAGTACAGTCCGCCCACAGCTGTTTGTAAAGCAGCATCGGAGGCTTTTATGCAACTCCGGCTGCAACATTAGAATCCGAGCAGAAATGATGGATGTTCTCCAGGTTTTAAACCAGTCGATCTAATAGCAGCGAAGTCAGCTGCTCAAGCCAAATTACCCTACATGAACACAGCAACGTGTGCTGCTTTTTCCTCAGCTGGGATGTAAGGTTGTGTTTGGATGCTATGCCGCTAGAGGTAAAGTGAGCATCCCTGTGGCAGACTAATCCAGTGTTCTCCTCTGATGGTTCCCTCCTGACACAGTAATATCCCTCCCCGGCTCAGCCAACAAGCTCTGGCTCTCTGCCTGAAAACAAGGGCTATTTTCAGGCTGAATAGTAGGAAGCCAGCAGCTCCAATACATGGAAAGGCTTAAACACTACAAATAAAAAAAAAAAAAGATGTGTGTGTGCGTGCTTGTGTGTGTTTGAGCGGGAGAGAAGGCGAATTGTTGCCCCTTTAGCCAGGAAGCCGTCATCCTCTCTTGGAGGGGCTGATAAACGCTGGGAAAGGCCTTTTCCAAAGGCACGTTATTACTAGTTTAATGTGAGGAAAGGGACTATTTTACATCGACAATCTCAGATAAGAATGACAAAAGCGTGCTACCTGTTGACTATACAGCCGGGGTTTCCAGACTTAAGAATCAGACATAAGATGGATCTGAGGTGATGATTAGAAGTGCGAAAAGGAAATCTATTTTGGGTTATTTATGTATCTTGTTATGAAGCTGTTTTAAGTTTTAAATCTTCAAATGTCAGCTTTGTGGGTTTTTTTCCCCAAACTTCAAATGCATTTTTAAAATATCCTCCATGGTTACAGAATAAAGTAAAATAATGCTCATTAACAATCCTAACCGAGCAAAAGTTTATCTTAGGAAAGAAGTCTAAATTTACCAGACAAAACGAGATATGTGGGCTATTTCAGGGTTCATGAGTCCCATGGAGACAGTTTAGACACAAACACCTTAACCTCTCCCATTAAATGCAAGTTTTCAGCACTCAAGGCATAAACACCATTTTATTTCTTAAGTGCTGACCCCGTGAATCACCAAAATACAGAAAGAGCAGAAAGGAAACCTTTAGTTTGTAATTAAAGATGCTTGAATTACGCGTCCTCCCCTTTCAGCTGTGCTGGAGTCGCCTTCTGTATAGAAAATCTTTGTTATAGAAAAAAAAAAAAAAAAACACCATCCTGCTCCCTCGCTTCTTCCCTGTGTGTTTTTCTTCACTCGGCTATAATAAGCTGCGAAGGTGCCGTACTCTGATTCGCGCCATTTCACAATTATGAGTCTCAACAGGGAGCGTTCATTAATGTTATGCTAATTTTCTGTATCCAATTAATTCTTTCCTCTCCCCGTTTCTCTCCTCTCGTTCCCCCATTTGAAAATTGTACCTGTCAGTCAACTGTGGTGTTGCAAAAACACAAACAAAACCCGCTGAAATCACCTCCAACACATTCGGCGAGCTTATATCACATATTACTACATGTTAAAATGTCGAGAAAAAAAATTGTTATATCAATATTTCTTTGAATATACACAATGAAATGCGGAAAAACCCCCATAGTAAAGAGCTTTGGCTTTTAATGTAAATTTAAGGCAACGTGCAGGAGAAGAGAGCATTAAAATAACAAAGGCCTTCAAACACCTGCAAGTGCAAAATATCTGTATAAAAATTACAACTTGATTGCGGAGCATGTAATATTTTCTGACAACCAGCCTGTGACAACTGAAGAAGCATGAACATCCTGCAAAATAAAAACAACAGCATGCTGTCTAGACATGCGCCTTAATTAGAAATTATGAGTAACAATTTTCCCATGTATGAAAATGGATAAGAATAGCTCCTTGGGGTACATCGGGAGAGACTGGATCAACACTAAACCAGAAGCTAAAGGATCCCCCCCCCCGCCCCCCACACACACACACACACACACAAACAAACCACACACCCGCGCATACACAAGCAAGGTACTCACCCTGAGGTAGTTGAGGGTGAAGTTGGTCAAGCCCATGCGCGTGATGTTTTTGGACAGTTGTTCCAGCACCTGAGGGTCTTGCGCCTAAAGTCAGCAGCACAAAATAAACAAAAAAAGGAAAATTTATGTATATTTCAGCCCATGTGGCATCCGGCTGGACAATAGTTTAGCTAATTAGCATTAAATTGAGCTATTTGATTTTCATTTGACTGTACAGTTTTGCTAATTTGGCAGCCGATCAGTTACATTGTTAACATTTAGCAGCATTTATAGTGTTTTTTTTTTTTTTTTTTGTATTTACTAGATTTTATAATTGCTGACTGTGGGTATGTCGGGCCTGGGCTGCAGAGAGCATTGAATAAATAATGACAAGTTACAGAAGAATGTAGTCCAAAAAAACAAAAACAAAACAAACTCCTGGTTTTATACGCTTTGCTTTGTACTGTTTATGAAACATAGATACCGTGTGGCAAGGTGGTTAATTTGCATGATGCACAAACACAATTAATACAAAAAACAAATACCAAAATATGATAAACACAATAACTAAATAGTCTGCATGTTTTGTAGAGAACGGAATATTTAAAAAAAAAGTTGGAGTAGGCAATTATAAGGATAAATCTGAAGAGTTTTTTCCCTAAGCTTGTTTGCTCCACAGATACGCATTCACATCATAAAAAGCTGGAGGTATTGACATACCTAAACACAGCCCAGACAGAGCAGAAGCAGCGAGCACACTTGGATTCAGTGGCTCATGAAAAATGCATAATTCCATCTCCAGTCGCATCTCTGTGTGGGGAAAGTCAAGAGGGAAGCGGGGGAGTCCTTTTGTACCGTCAGCAGACCAGCATGAGTGATGGCAGGACTGAACTAGTGTGCATCATTTGACAGCTGGCAGGATCACAGTCTGAATTACTTCACTCATCAAGCAGAATTAGGATGAATGCACTGTACACGTATTTTTCTTGGCATCACTGGTACAGCGATGCATCAACAACAGAAGAAACTTGAGGAGATGCTGACACGTGTGGAGCAGCGGAGACAGAGCCGATCAGCTCAGGAAGCCCAGCAAACAAAGGAGTTCAAACCAGATTAGAAGGTCACTTATGAAGTTTAAAAATGAGGACATAAATTAAATCTAAGAGGCGACAAAAAACAATCCTCAAAGCAAACTACAGCAGCTGATAAGAGTCAAAAAAGACATAATGTCTTTCATTCCCAACGGAGCGAAGAAACACATCTTCAGACATCTTTGCTCATATATAACATCCAAAATATGTATCTCTTAATCTTCCTTGGTGATGGAAATTTAAGGACTTTAATTTTATTAAAGTAATTAAGTATGTTTTTAATGGCAATTAATTCTAAATGAAATTTTGTCATAGTGGTGATTAAATCTGGTAACTATTTAATTGTTTGTTGTTGCTTTTTTTGGTGGGGAGGAACCAAAAGAACTGAAAATTAAGAAAATTAACAATTAGATTGCAAAGTAAAGATGCTTAAAACAGACACATTTGCAACTTCTGATATCCATCCTAGTATGCATTTTATACTTGGAAAAAGTGCACTTTTATCTAATATTTTGTGACATCACGTTCAACTAATTTCTAAAAAGGACTTTGTTAAGCATGTTTGCTATTTTATTGAAAAATATTGCAAGTGAACCAACTTGATATTTTATCAAATAAATCAAAATAAATTGCTTTTAGTTAAAAAACTTGAATTCAGTCACTGACAGGTGACTTTGTGAGGTTAGCCTTTAGTATCTTCTGCAGAAGTTGTAGCATTCACATGCGATGTCCACTAATAAACTGATTACAACTAGGGGAGGGCAATTTAGACCTATGAGTTTATCAGGATATTTTGTGGAGTATATTTTAGAAATAAATAAAAGCGATGATAAAAAATATATATATTTTAACAACTTCACTGCAGTCTTTTTTAGGAAACTCTAGTCACAGACCCATAAGCACAAGTTACTGTATACAATAACTGCATTTAATCATATTTTTAAATAATTTTAGATTTATTGATGCTCTCATGGAACAAACTGGAGAAAAAGGTAAAACTAGCAACTGCAACAACACAACAGGTTTGAAGGGTTTTCAAACACCATTAATTAAAGTTGTTTTTTTATTACAAAATAGATAAACCATGCTTACTCCTAGCTGCACACTTAAATAAATGGTGACGCAGAAGCTTCAAAAATGTGGACCTTTCCAAAGCAGCTAGAATCTGTAGTCTCAACTTTCCTTTCATTAGCCCAGGCAGCGATCAAAAGAATGTACTTACACTCAAACACAAATCACAGAAGACCTGGCCGGGACCTGCAACAGCCCACAATATCCCACTCTCCAGGAATTAACGTGAATACCCAGAGGGGCCAATTTATTGGTGAGTGAAATTCATAAGAAGTTTCAGGCAAAAAGCAAGGCTGGCTTTTATACCTTTAAACCCACGTTAAAAAGAAACTAATCCTGCCTTCGTTCTATAGCAAGTTGAAGAAGTTACATGTGCAAAAAAATAACAATGATGAAAGGGAAAACCTATGCTTTGCAATTGAAAAGGGATTGTTTTTACTTTGATAAAAACCCTTTTTGCTCAATGATCACCCCTGCTAAATCATTTCAGTAATACCAATAAAAAAGGCAAATAAATGAAAGAAACAGCAGTGAAATTAATTACTATATATATATATATATATATATATATATATATATATATATATATATATATATATATATATATATATATATATATATATAGGAAACAATTACTCTTAAATGGACAAAGTATAAGTTAATAATCAGTCGGCCACCGTCTACACCACCCTACAAGATCTTAGCTCATAGTGTAATTCAGAAAGAGGTAGGGGATCAGACCAGAACTACTCAGAATGACCTTGTTAATGATCTCAAAGGAGCGGGGCCGCAGTCACCAAGAAAACCATTGGTAACAGATTTTGCCTTACCACAACGAGGGAGCATTGGATGGGAGTCTTCCTGCAGAACATTACCCAAAACCTATCACCAAAGCACCAAAGGAGTGGCCCAAGAAAAAACGCATTATGGAGTCCTACTCAGTCTCTAGACCAGAATCTCAGAAAAGAAGAATCTGTGGACAGATCTAAAACTGGCTGTTTCAAAAGTGAAAGCTGAACCAAAGTCCATCCTGAGGAGCAAACAACTCTGGTGACCGACTACAACAAGCATCTCATTTCTGTGCCTCCTAGCAAGGTTTTCACTCTTGGCACCAAACACCAAGTCAGGCTTTGCTTAAGGATCAATTATGTATTTCACAAATTTAAATATGAAGTTATTTAAGAGCTCTAAGCCATGTTCTTTCCCAGGAAAATGTGCTTAATGGTTTTAAATAAGAACATTCAGAGTCCCTAAAAGTAGAGATCTGATGTGCTTTATTTGGTTGATAATATATTGTAAATTTGTACATTACAAAGACATTTAGGTTCTATAATGATTTGCTGATTATGAAAGTAAATACAATTTTACATAAAATTCTATTATATGATTGCAGATGCAAAGCAAATAAAATTCCCAGTTGAATTTTATTTGCTGTGGAGCTCAGTGGTTTGTATGGCCCCTATGTGCTTGTATGCATGGACTATGTAAAAGCAAATGTCTAATGTTGAAGAACCTGGAGCCACGGCCCCATCAACTTTGTTAAAATGTATGGGATCTCTGAAAGAACGTGATGACTTTAATGTAACAACCCATTTTTTAACTCTAACCTAATCTTTTTCGAATAACAGCACAAGTGTCAAATAATTGGTGTTTTTTAAGTTGCCCCAAAAAGGCAAGAAAAGCACTGCTATATTGTTATTTTTGTGCGTAATTAAACAGTCTTTTATTGTTTTATGCACACATATACATACAGGCACAGTGCACAGAATAGCATCAAGCTATTCTGTTAAACATTTTTGTTAGCCTGAATATACTATTCAGGATTATTTCTTATGTTGTAAATTTGCCTTTACCAGTTAATCCAGATTTTTAGATTGTTTGTACTTTGTGTAAATCTGCGTTTCTCTTCACTATTGGTACACCTAAATGTCAGCACTGAAGAAAAGTGAAGCATATTTCTATTATACTCTAAGCCTTTTAGAGTTTCCTGGACCATTTTCTTCCATTTCTGAAATAGGCATTTTTTCAAATTCAGCTCACACACCATTGTGTTTTTTTTTTTTAACAATTTGGAAAAAAGCCCCAACTTTCAGCACAAGTGAACCTAAAACTAGTACATTTTGTAGTAATATTTTCTAACCCATGGCTCCTAGTATCTGTAGAATGTTAATCATCAGACTAATGACAATTTCCCATGTAAGACAATTGTTAGTCAGTTACAGTGTTTCACTTCACCATCCCATGCGGCCTAAAGGATCTTTACAAAGATGTCTGGAAATGGAAGAAAAAATAATCCTCCTTCTCTTTCAGTCCAGAGTAAAGTAAGGTAGAAAAAAATAAAAATAAAGTTTGACTGGTCTTCAGGCCCAAACAAAACAAAAACGTCTTGCAAAGTTGAAAAAAAATCCCCCAAAAGAAAGAAGAAAACTTTTTAATTCCTTTAACCCGTGTTGTGTTAGGAGAAAACAACACGCTATTGAGTCATAATTGCTAAAAGTTTGATGAGGCTTGCAAAAATTGCTGAAAAGTTACACTTAGGACCGGAGTTCAGAGATTACAACTAGGGCTGGGCAAGTTAACGCGTTAATTTCGCGTTAACTCATTAGACTATTAACGGCGATATTTTCTTTAACGCGCATTAACGCATGTTGCACACATGCTTTTATTTTGTGAAGGTCTGTTGCTGCGGTGTAGGGGTTTGAATCAGAACAGTAGGTGGCGATAATGCGCCAATAACCTCGCTGTCAGCCAAGCCTCGGATGCAAAGAAGAAGAAAGGTGCTGGCCGGAAAAAAACAAAGCCGACATGTGGAAGGCGGTGTTTCCCGTTAGGCGAGGCGGTGAGTTGACGGCCGGAACAAGTTTTGTGCGGAGCGGAGCGGAGCGGGGGGGGTCTGCTTAGACGCCGTCGGTGAAGTCGCTTCTCGTTTCAAAGTATCCATGTGTTTTTGCCTGTTTTTCCCTGCCATTCACTATATGCACAACAACAAAAAACCGCGTATCAACGTCAAATAAACGCAAGCAACGCAAGCATATCGAGTTAGCAAGCATTTCAGTTTAAAGTTCTTCCAGCAACGAATATGACGGAAACAAGTTAGTTGTAACCACTGCCAAGTTAAACTTTGGTATTAAACATAAAATGGTAATGCTGCTCCCTGCTGTTACCTCAGAAATTGCCTGTTTTTGGTAGATTTTTTCCCCATAAATAATTCCCTGTCAGTGGCAATAAGCTTTAATTTATTATTATTGCTATTTTTTGTTTTACATGTTTAAGTTGAGCTTTAAACTAAATATGTGTTACTGATAAGTGCTACAAATGTTACAACACTTTTGTTCATATGGCAGCAGAACATTAAAATAAAAGTGCTCTTTACACTACTTTTGAATTCATTCTTGGAGTTTGTAAATACAATGCGATTAATCACGATTAATCGCGATTAAATATTTTAATCGTTGCCCAGCCCTAATTACAACACAACAATAAACTCTACTTAAATATAAATCCATCATAAATCCATCTGTGGTCGCTTGCCTGCTGATGGATTTCTAAGTCTGGTCGGTTCGGTTCAAGTTTTCTATCCACTCATTTTCCTCCAGTGAAAGCCTTGTGAAATCATTAATTTTTAAATTAATAATTACATTTCTGCTTGCTGCGTCATTCTCTCCTGTCTTGTCGTTGTTGTCTTACTCTTCCGTACGTTTGAGTGACGTTCTCATCTGCGCTTCTTTTTTAAAAAATCTGCTCATCTAAGCTGCCAGGCAGTGATTGGTTGCAGAGAAGAAAATCTTTAAGTAACCAATTAGAGACCTGCATGAAGTCACATGGATGCCAAAAGATTACAAGCATACATAAACACTCACTGGTTTGCCGCCCCTCGGCATTGAAACATTAAAATTATGAAGCCTAAACAAAAGAGTTAATCTCAAATAAACCCAAAGTGAATTGGGAATGTTAAAAAAAAAATCAAATGTCAGACACATTTTATGAGAACAGATGTCATAATTACTTTTTATTTTCTCTGTGCCGATTTTATCTGCAACTGTGTGACATAAGAACTACAGCAATTCAGCTGTTCCTTAAGCGCCTGCATTGTCACTCGCTACTTTTAACTTCAACTATTTTTTTTCCCCAAAATGGGCTCATTGGGAATCTGATAACAGATAACATTTGGTATTTTTTTTATAAAACTGCAACCCATGAGCCCTGTAATTGAGAAACGGCTAGATGTACATGGAAATACCATTGCGAGATAAAATATGTTTTTAATACTGTTTTTATTTAATTTATTTTTTTTACATTTATTACCATAAAAATACACAAAAGTTCCAAAAACAGGTACCGCTGAGAACCAGTATCGCTTCCTAGGTACTGGGGATCTGTACCGTATCGGTTCAAATGTGAAAGGCACCCATCCCTCCCAGCCGGTGCTGTAGCTAGATGGAAGACGGTGATGCAATTGCTTATTGTCATTCGTCGTAAGTGACTTAAATGGTGATCGGACCATGTGCCCACATCAAACTTGACATCGTACCAAAAATTATGAAATCCACATTGCCTTGTGTGTCATGTAGTAGTCTTTTGAGACTGCTAAAATCGCACAGTGAAAGAAGGCCATGAGTCGGGATTCAAACCTTCTTGTTGCAAGGCAACAGAGCCCATCCACATTTTCAGTAAAATGTACAATTTGAAATGTTTAAATGTTCTCTTTTGATTCACATTTTACAGTGGATTCCATCTTTTTTGTCGCATGATGAGGGGGAAAATTGTAATTGCCGTTTCACGGTCAAGCTGTGTACTCATAAAGAAATTTGAAAGTTTGAATCGAAACCTTTTACTGTAAAATGTGCTTCAAATGCATCATAAAAAGAGGGAAGACAACAGCATTCAACTCTTCATAAACCTCCTCTTCTGCACCGAAATAAAACAGAGAACTGATCTACAATGAAAACAACACGAGTGGTTGTAATTTAATTCAATCTATTTTATTTTCAAGCATTGAATTCAATTCTTGACAAACTGAAAACAGTGACCTCTGAATTCACTTTGTTTCAGATCCTGTGCTGCAGTAAACTTTACATTATTCAGAGCGCAAGTTCAGATCATGTTACCTTGAAGGATTTCAGCAATAACTTTGAAATAAAACTGACCCTGATGCCTCTTCATAAATAAGACCAGCATGTAAAATTGTCACTGCTTTCATCTAAAGAGCTGCTTTGGATTTCTGATAGAGCGTATTGCAAATATTTTCCTAAATTCTACTACTCAGTTACACATTTCTTGGAATCTTAGTGTGCCATTTTTTTAAATCTGCATAGTATTTTGTTTTAAATGTGCCCTTACTGTACAGCCTCTTACTATTACTTTCTGTTTTTATATTTTTTTGGTTTCATGATAAATCTCTATACTTCTATGTTGCCATTGCAGTCACAGGCTGACCAATGCATTTAGTGGAATTAAGAAGAATATTCATGTAACCTTTGTTTGCTGTATTATATTCTTTTTTCAGACAAAGCTCTTATTTTTTGGTCTTTTAAGTCATAGTTTGCAGTAATTATTTCATATTACTTTGTTGGCACATGCCTAAAAAAGCTCTTAAAGGTGTCTCAGCAATGTGGGATCGACAATCTCTTAGTCAAAAAGTTGCCCAAAGTGGACATTCAGTGCCACGAGACCAAAATTAAATATCAACCTGAGTAACGTTAATATTCAGTTCCCTGTTTCAAGACCTGAATGACTTTCTATGACTAATAACATTATAAATTCATCTCCAAATAAGAAAATTCCAAAAAGAACGCCAGCGCATCAGTTTGTGACCCTAAACTCAAGCAAACGTGCGTTATGCAGACAGTGGTCCAAAATGCAACACAGAATCCACATTTGAATGGCTGAAAGGAAACACTATTTAGGTTGTGGAGAGCCCTATTATAGGTGTGGACTTAAATCCAAGTGAGATGATGTGTCACAAACTCAAACTAGTCATTAATGCTCAACAAATCCTCCAATGTGGCTGAATAAAAACTCCTCTGTCAAGATCAGCGGGCCAAAACTCATCCACAGTAATATAAAAGTCTCATTGTCAGTAACCAGAAATGTTTGAAGGCAGTCGTTGCTGCCAAGCGTGGAACAACCAGTTACATGATTGGCTGTAAGGGGCAACTACCTGTGTCACAAAGGGCCAGGTTGGTTCCAAAACTTATTCATCTTAGAAAATAAACAATCATTTGAAAATTGCATTTCATATATTCTCATTGTATGTCTCTCTGATACTGATATTTGGTTAATAACAGTGAAGTGTGGGAAAAGCGGAAGAAATCGGCGCTCCCTCTGTGGTTCGTCAGCGGTCGCACACTTACGTGCATGGCGAGGATGCTGCGCGGGATGAGTTCCCGGTACTGCCGGATGGTAAAGTGCCACGTCTTGATCCTCATCAGATCGTCGAAGGCAAACTCCAGTATCAACCGACCCTCTGTACACACCTGGAGAAAGATCACATATTTACTGTCACCCCACATTTCCTCACCTTTATATCTCTTGAGCGGGCTGGTAGGCAGCTATAAGATAAGTCTAGCACAGGAAAACGACTTTACAGTTCATTGTTCGGGTACGATTTCCATAGAAATGCTGGAACTGTTTTGTTTCGTTTCTGGAATTTGTTCAAGGACTTTTCAAGCTGTCGCGATCCTACTATTTATTCTGTCATTGGGCCCCTAAAATGCAAAAATAAAATGTAATCTGCTGAGGGGTGTGTTTACACCAGAGACAAAAGAACTTCAGGTCAGAGAGAGTTGCCAATTAGGAGGAGACGAAGAGAGCCAGAGCGGGGGAAACGGAGAGGGAAAAAAATATATTATTTCGCCCCTTTAGCTGAATCCAGCTCTTGCCGGGGCTCTTGCGCTTCCCCGTATTTCGTTGCTGTGACAACCAGGCAAGAGACGGGAAAGAGAGAGAGAGAGAAAGGGAGAGACAGACAGAGAGAGGGGGGAGGGGGGGGGGAATCAGCTGATTAGTTGGCATGGCAACAGCAAAGATGTAATCCCACCAGACACACTCTAATCAATGCCCCCAGCGCAGATGGTCTCCTGAGGATCAACAAGAAAGAGGCTAGCGGCCATACTGTCCCCCACCTCCCCCACCACCACCAACCCTTCATCCTACCACCGCGACCCCCCCCCCCCCCCCCCCCACCTCAGTTCCCAGCCAACTACCTCTGTTATTTACGTGCCAACACACTCAGTTATACAAAAAAAATATGAAGAAAAAAAGATACAGAGAATATCAACGGCTCTAAAATCCTGCATGGAAAACCGTCTCTACGCTGTTAAAAATAGAAAATTAGATACCGTGAAATGTTTTCCACTTTTAGTGAAAAGCCCCGTTTCCTGAGATATTTACCCATTGCTGATTAAAGAGAGAGAGAGAGAGGGAGAAAAAGTTTTGTTCACCAATAAAATGTTTCATGCGGGCAAAAACTTGTAGATTATACGTAACAACATATGCAACAATGTATAAAACTTGTGCACAAAATCACTGAAGTAATTATAGCCAGTAAGAAATAAAACATCATGTATAGCACTCTATTATTCCATTGATCTTTAATATTTCTTTTAATAAATATTATTACTTATAACAGTAAATTTAATCGGTCATTTCCAGTCACCGGCGGGCGGTGGTGAGCTACTTTGTAGCCACAGCTGCTCTGGAGCAGACTGACGGAAGCGGGGCTGCTATAGAGTCGGTGCCACCGGCATCAAGCAAAACCTGCAAAGTGTTTTGCCCAAGGGCACAACGACTGAGATGGTCAGTACGAGGGTTTAAACCGGCAACTCACCAGTTACAGCATAAACTCCTAGCTCCTGCCTCACTCTCACCCATATAATTCTACAAAATAAAATGATCTTCAGCGTAATTTCCATTCTGATTGCATATTTGCATTTATTTGTCTTAAAAACATTGCAAACTAATTGATTTCCTAAACTATATTTTTTTGTACCACAAATTGGTTTGTTATCTGCTTTGTATTTATTGTCCCATTTGTTAAAGTCAAGCTTGCTGTACTTAATAATAGCAACATGAATAAAGACAACGTGTAATGACAAACTTGGGAATAATTATTTGGTTTCTTCTTTAATACAGTTTGGAAGCTTTTGGTCTTGAAGCTCTTTTGCATGTCTGACAATTGAGTGTTTGAAGCGTGATCAGTCGCATGTTTGCTAGGACTGGATGATTACTAAGCTAATTAAGAAACAGATAGATAATTGTCTGAAAGTGATAACTTAATTAAGTTAAAATGATATAATGTGGAATATTACCATGTTTCCATGGATTATGCATGCTTCAAACTGCTATAAAGAGCTTAAATACATTTTATATTGCAAATTAAAGAATGATGACAGTGATTTAAATCTGAAATTCAGGATGAAATATTTGCCACTGCATTCAAACCACAAATAAATAGAAACGTATAAAACTTCAACTTTGATTGAATCCTTTTAATTATGCCGTGGGTTATTTTTCCTCCCCCTGGCAGCGCATTTAAAACTAAAGATTGAAGTATGTATGAAGCAGAAAAAACAACAACAATTAATTCCTTACATCATTCCTGAAAGTTTTTTCTTTCTCTGCATGGCATATACCCAGAAGCAGTGAAATAACTTGAAATGTATTTACCAGTGAATCAGTGTCTTATGATGCTTCCCAGGTCTATTGCCTACAGTGAAACAACAATGCACTATCGATTCCTTCTTCCATAGTGCCTGCTGTGTCCTTAGCGTTGCCTTCTAATATTGCTTCAATTTCTCTTTTAAATCCTTCTGCTTCTCTGCAACTGATAGATAAAATCGTAAATGGCCTAAATCAGCACCAGACAAAAACATTCCTCTAATTGCCAAGTGTAATAAACGCACAGGAGTTTGTCTTTGAGGTACTGGTGCAGAGACAAAATTGCAGCCATGGCTTCATTTTTTTTTTTCCACAGAGAAGATTTAATCACACAAGCTGGTTATTTCTCCAAAGTGAAAAGTCAGTTTGTTAAACCTCATATTTTCTCACAATGGCTCTAACCATTATATTTTTAGCTAAACAGCGTTCCCTTATGAAAAAAACTAAAAGGAAGAAAATCCAGATGAATTAAAAAGTGTTCCATTAAATGCTACAGCCCCTCACAGAGAGTCCCCATTGATTTAAGAGCAGGGTCATAAATCTTGCACACAACGGGGCTGAGATCTCTGGCTCAAAAGAGCAAGAAAGAATAACAGTGTCCCGCTGCTGAGACACTATTCAATACCGTGCCTCAACCTGACAATCAATTAACAGAGGAGCTGAGGGTCATTAAATTGAGTATTATGAGCATTTATCACTACTTCTGATAAATATAAACATAATCAATGTTTGCTAAATATTCTCAGTTAGTGCATCAAAGTGATTAAATGCCTTTAAACGCTACATGAGGCAAGGCTCCGTATATTCTGACAGAATGATAACCTTGAATAAAAAAACAATGCAGTATAAAAGTATAATGGTAATAGCTGAAATATATGAAAGCGAAAAAATAAAGAGCACGCCCTAAGTGCTTTTATTAAAACCAGAAAATCAAAAGTTATTCCCACTGCTGCTAAAGTGATGTACTAAATATCATGCTGCCCCTTGCTGAGAGTCTTTTTGATGTTCTTCTCGTAACACAAACATAACAAGCTCAGTTTAGCGGGTTAGCTGGTTGGGCTATTTAATCAGGCAGGCTGCTTGATAGACACGCTGCTTGCAACATGCAAACTGCCAACAGTGTTAACGTGATAAGAGCGCTGCGGGTCTCCTTTAGTTTAACCCCCCCCCCCAAAAAAATAAAATAAAAAATACATTACTTTGTTTCCCTCACAACCATAAAAAAAACTTTTTCAGACAACTTTGTCTAAATGTTTCAGCAGGAAAGTGTAGCAGTCTTCCTACAGCCAGCCCAAAGGCGGCAGGTTACAGGTGGAGAAGTTGAGGTGATGTCCTACACAAGCCTGGATAAACTCTGGCAGGGGCGCTTTTCCTGAAGGCTCAATGAAACCTTGATATCAGTAATTGTGCTAAACCCACACAGCACTGTGCTGATTGTGGTTTATACACATACTGCAATGTGCTTCCCTCTGCAATGTCTTCTTTTTTTGTGTTTTGTTCATCTTCAGCACTTTGAATTGTCTTGTTACTGAAATGTGCTACACAAATAAACTTGCCTTACATTTACACCATGTTGTTGGCACCTCTGGTAAAGATGTTTTATAAATAAATAGAATAAAACACTTTCACAATTTGTTTTATTTTATTTGTATAATGTGACAAAAATACTTTAAAAACAGCAAACTTTAACCTCTTCTAAACTTTGGTTGCATATTCGCCTCAAACAAACAAGACAAGGAAGCGCATGTTTACCACAAATGTCTATTGATGCATATTCGAATCATACAACGGTTCATACTGGCAGCTATTTGCAGTTATGCCTATTTTAGCTAACGTCCGTACTAAATACCTACATTTAAATCTAGATCAGATGTGCTGCAGTCAAGTTAAACATCAAATCAATTTGTGTTAATATAATTGTAAATTAATTGATGTAGGAAGGGGTCATTTTTCTACGGCTTTTAGCAAAATCACCAGTGCAGCTAGTGACACCCCTCCTCGTGTCCATAAAAAATATTGATCTGAAAACTTTTGGTCATTTTTGCTTGTCTTTTTTAAGTTTATAAAAAATGTTTTACATTATAAAACAGACCCACATTTGTTTTAGCCAGTTGAACTAATAACAAAATACCCACTTAACTAAAACAGCCAATTTATCCTACTAGATAAATAAATATAAAGCTTAAAACAATCAGAATTGTGACAAAAAGGCAGTTTGAGGAAGTAAATTAATTTTGCCATCCCAGACTTACAGGAACATGCCACAGGAGAAAAATGAAAAAGCTCATGTCAAGAGAATTGTAGCACAGTGGTATCTTGCAGTAACAAAATCTCCATAACAACAATTTATTTCAAACAATTTCAAAACATTTTTCCCTTGCAAATAAGGGTGGAGGAGACTCGGAATCATGTTATTAAACTATAAATGAACTGCTTGTATGTAGCATAAAATTTTTTTGTCTACATTTTAACAGATTAGCGATTAAATTCTGCACAGCTAAAGTATTCATCAGTTTCAAAGTTAACTATTATATACAGTCATATTAAAATATAAATATATATATTTTTGAAAGGTTCACTTATTTTAGTAACTGAATTCATTAAGGGAAACACATTATATAGATTAACACAGACTGATGATGTTTTAAAGCCTTTATTTCTGTTAATTATGATTTTTCTTCCATCTCCAGCTAAAAAAAAACACAGCATTTAAGATTAGAATATTGCATCATACCAGTAAAAAAAGCTATTTTTTTCATGCAGAAATGGGGGCTTAATGAAAAGTATGTTCAATACTAAAGGGTTGTTGTTTTTTTTCGCAAAAAGGTACTTTTAATCTGACAAACAAACCTCTTAGGAATTTCTGTTCTAATTTTATGAAAATGACTATATAAGGGAATGACAAAAACAGTTTCACATCGCAATCCCTTTGCATTTTTTCCAGTGGTTAAAAAAAAAAATCTCCTGGAATTAGATTGAGCAGAACGGTAACCATCGTGTCACAAAGTTGCCTTTTCCTTTTTGCTTGCCTCGCAGCATGCAAACCCCAGATGGGCACCAGTAACAAGGACCCAGGCCTCAGAGCTAACACACTCCGGTCAGGGAAAGCGAGGCCTGCTGGGTACTGAATAGAGGTGTTGGGATACTCGAAGGTGGCTGAGAGGTTGGGAGCTTTTGCTCAAATTGGCACCCCGTGTCACCTTGTCAACACCTCTCAGCCCTGCGAGGCGCGCACACACATTTTCCACCTGCACCTAGAGAGCTCGCCCACACGGAGAACCCCCCGTAGCTCCACCCATTCGTTAGATTATAACACTCCGCCGTGGTTGGAGTGACATCAATTCAGGGAGAGAAAGAACTCGCGAACATGGGGAGCTGAACAGAAAGTCTTTAAATCTGGCTTGCATTTATGTTTCCACCAGTTAAATTAAATTAGGTGGAATCTGCAATGCTCTGTCAGGGCAACATCATCGCTGCAGACAATAACAATTTACAACAGAAGCATAACTCATACTGTATATATCATGGTATTTCAGTACTGTCTGCCTGAAATATGGGTATAATGTTTCAAACAAAAAAGAAGAGCTTAGGTTTGGCTATCATAGTAACTCTAGAGAAGATTAGTCTAAAAGCAAACATTAACAAAACAAAGCCTTAGATTTAACCGATACATCTCTGTTAACAATTCGTATACACTGTATTTATCAATTCTGTTTTATATTGACTTAAACCTTAGTTACAACAGGCAAAATTATTTTTTTCACTTTTCAAATTAAAAGTACAAAGCTTTGGAAAAATTAACAACTGATAAGCATCAGCATAATATTATGTTTTTAAGATTTCTCAGCCAACAATTGTCTCTTCCAAATATGCATTTAAAACCTAGATCTTTGATTCAGTCAATACCAGAACATAAGGGCACTAATTTAAAGCTGATGATTTTGCACAGACAAATATTATGAATGATCATTTAATTATGAATGCAGATGACCATCACTTTCACAGCAGCCATATGAGTACAGTGAATTTATCATGTTAGGAAACCACTGTAATTTTTTGTGAGCATGTACGACATGCAGCCTCAGTTTCTTGTCTTCTGCTGCTGTAGCCCATTCATTGAAGGTTCAAGGCGATGTGGGTTCAGCCACAACATTGTGCATAGCTACTGTTATTGTACCAAAGCTTTATGTTAGCTGGTGTTGCCTTTCTATCATTTGGATCCAGTCAACAATACATTTTTGTCCAGATAATTGTTGCTAACTGTTGCTCCCTATTCTGATACTTAGTGTAAATTTCTGTAAGTTATCTTCGCAGATGCCTAAATGCATTGACTTGCTGCCATGCGATTGGCTCATTTGCAATTTTAAATATCAAGCAATTGAACAAGTGTGCCTAATAAAGTGGCTAGACTGTGAATATGTTTATCATGCTCACCATTCTCTGATGGACACCAACATCATTCAATAAAGAGTTACTATTATTTAATATTTTATATTTCTAATGAAACAATAAAATTATGATAATGCATAATATTAATTCCTCTCCAATATACCTTTTTATAACATAGGAATCTGAAACTGAAAAATAAGATGTTTCTTGTGCTGATGATCTGCATAGGAGAAAAAAAAAATACCCTGCCCTGTTTCTACAGGGGTCAATTTTGGTAAACCAAAATTCATGTCCTAATAAGATAGCTCAGCGTTGAGGACCAATTGCACTGAGCTTGTTAGGTTATATTACAAGAACCCAACTACCTGGAGTTAACAAGAACGCAGGCTGTGGAGCAACATGTTACCTCTTTAAACCGTGGTATCCATTGCACTGCCTTCTCCATTTCTTTCTGTTTTAATTTTTTGTTTTTAAAACGCACCCACATGTAAAGTTTCCTGTTTCTGTCTCAGCTCATTACAGGATTCTCAGGTTAACCAATTAAATTGATTCTAACTGTGCGTTTAGAGCTCATTGAGACACAAATCTAACTAAACTTTTAATATACCAGAATATATATATATATATATATATATATATATATATATATATATGGAAAGATTTAGACTTTTTGAAAGGCGGACAGAGGAGCAGAAAGAGACAGATACAGGCAGAGAGAGAGAGCGAGAGAGAAAGAGGGAGAGCAAGAGCACGAGTTGGGAGCTGGGGATGATTTCTCCAGGGATGAAGGATGCGGGTGTGTGTGTCTGTGCGGTGTGTGTGTGTGTGTGTGTGTGTGTGTGTGTGTGTGTGTGTGTGTGTGTGTGTGTGCGTCTCGAGGGAGCGGGGGTGGAGGAGAGGGGGATGAGAGAGAGAGCGGTGGAGTAGAGAGCGAGGGAAGAATGAGCGAGCCGGCAAGGCGGGGAGGGGGATGAGCAAAGCGGCGGTGGGGGTGATGTGCTGTGGTGGTGGTGTTTGAGGGAAAGCGAGGCGAGGCAGAGCTGATTGAGATTCGGGCCTCCAGAGCTGCAGGCTCGCTGCTGTTGGGAGCTCAGACAGAACACGTTCGGTTATTGGAATTTTTTTTTTTTTCTAATGAATTAATTCTTCTCATCCAATTTAGGTGAAGATGAAAAGAGAGCAAGGCTGCAAGCATCAAATTTAGCTTTTTGTTGACCGGGCCTAGCCTGTTCTGCTCCCATTTTGTACGGTTAATATCTGACACTTGTAATATATTATAGCTTTTTTTGGTCTGCTGCTTTCGAGAAGCCTTGTTTACAAAAAGCAAAGAAAACCCGAACAGCAACAACATGAAAAGAAATTTCCTTTTTCTATTACTTGAGACATCCCATTCTTATTTATTAACATGATAACAAAAGAGCTCCCCTTGTTCCACTTATAATAAAGTATAAACTTGTTTACACATACGCTGACGCCCAACCCCAGCCCATAAAAATTACCCCTCTTTCCCCCCCAGATAGAAGCTAAGCCTGCATTCATGTAAATGTCTCCCACATCCAAAACAGCAGCGTGATTGAATACAAAATAACCTTCCATTGCCACGGAGCTAAAATAAATAAATAAAGAAAAAATTTCTAAAGGGTCCTATTAAAATGTAGAATGACAGATCAAAAATAAGGCCTGTAGTTGTAATTTTTGCTGCTAATCTTCTGATAAAACTACTTTAACTAAAGTTCAAAGAATGAACAAAACCCATCAAAAGTAAAACATATTACAACTGCATTTTTAGACCTAGACTTAGAGATTTAGACAACTTTATTTCTCATTTTGTATGCACAGAGTGCGTACAGAATAGAATTTCTCCTTAAAATAATCACAATTGTTCTGAATATCATTAAAACAAATGTCGCTTTATAAACCTCATTTATCAAAATCTATCAAATTGTTATAGGTTCTGTTTGCAACCCCTACAGAGTACATAAACCTGCTTCTTTTCCCACCACAAACATCCAACAATTGAAGGAGGGTAATATTAGCTACCAAAATTATTACAATTAAATTGCTGCGTGATATTGTTTACATTTAATGATAGTGTCCTATATTTTTGCAAAACAAAATCCTACACGAATATTTTCATTAGCATTTAACTAATATCTCTAGTGGGAGGTAGTAAGTCTGATGTGATTATGTGAGTTGTATAGTAAAAATATAGATATGTCATTTCAGTTAAAGGTCAGGAACTGTCAGAATACTTGTAGACTTGACGTTTCTGTGCTGAAGTTTGTATTCAGCTTTACGTTGATTGGCCCCAGCGCTAATGCTAAAGCTATGCTTCTTAACCAGTCAGTCCTTGCCAATTAGCAGCACGTCTTAGCTATGCTTATCAAAGAAAAACTTTTTTTACTACCATGTTTCAATGGCAGTAAATTATTGTATTTGTCTGTGTCTAAATACGTTGTTAATATCAATGTCAACTCTTTTATCATGATTACGATTTAGTATCTATTTAGTATTATAGATATACTGTTTTTAAAAGCCCATACAGGGATTAGTGCTGCAAATTAGCTAATGCTCACAGCACCATGATGTGCGCATGGGACTGCTGCTTTCTCAGTTTGTCTGTTACTTTGTATCTGTTACTATAAACTCAATAAATAAAAAACTAAATAAATAAATGGATAACATGTTTACATGGCAGCTCACTAGACATCTCAATAACAAGCCGAAATTCATTCTTTTTTAGTATGAGACAATAAACCAAATGAGCAAAATGGGTTAATAATTAAAGTTTGCCTTAAAATTCAATGCTCTGTTTACAGTTAAAACTGCTCCCAACAGGTCAAATAAATATTAGCTGAATTAATCAAGATTCAGACTCCAGGGCAGCAACGTACATATTTACCCATACTAAGCCAAGTAAATCTTCATCTTTGCAGACAGAGCGTCTGCATACTGTAGCATAAGATGAGGTTATGTTATACTGGGTCATTATTACAATATTTTCTCAACATGTATCTAAATTCTACATATTAATGCAAGGGAAGATATTTATTTTATTATTGGGTCATTGTGACAAGTTTTGCACAAACTCTAAAGTAAATTCTATAGCGGGGGGGGGGGGGGGCATCTGGGTTGTGTATATAGTCTCTTTAAATTGCAATGCTTAAGTCATGATCAAAAAGATCTGTGGCATCCCTGTTTAGTTGTAGATTAAATTACAATTACAAAAGTAGAAACTGCAGCATTATTTACTCTAAGCTATGTATCGACATAATCCGTTGAAATGCAATAATAGTTTTGAAAGCAGCCTTTAGACAAGATTACACGACATAATATATTTACAGCTGGTAAATCAATATGCTACAGTACTTTTGGATGGACATTTTAAAAGACAAAATTAAAAGTGGAAATGTATTTTTTTTAAAACAAAGTTACTAAAAAAGCTGTTCTATTACAAAATGTGCTTTTTTTTAACCATGTTCAGACATACCCATATTTTATTTTATTTACTTCCTAATATTATTTTGTGTTTTAAAACATAATAAAACAACTAAACTGGAAAAGCTATAATAGCCCAATATAATAAATTATCACCATATTTTGCATGCTAAACCTGATCCTTACAAGCCTTTTGCAGGTCAGATAAAAAGCTGAATATCTGACTCATACACACACACACACACACACACACACACCTATACCTGTGAGTGAGTGCATAGTGTCAAGTCCTGAAAACAAGAGGGCTGTATAGCCATTTAATGTCAGAACAATCTGGTCTCAGGGTTCATGGTAGAGGGAACATGGAATCCCTTTAGCTCAGCTGCTTGGCGCTGACAAGGTATCTGGCCTCAGATTCATTTAGACAGTCAGCAGAAGAACACTAAGAGTCAGCGAGCCATCTGGATCAGACCGTGGAGGAGCAGATATTCACTCCACCTCGCAGGGGAATTCTGTCCCCGAAGACAAAAGCCGATGAGCTCAGCATTATTGCTTTCAGAGGACCTTTGTGTCTGCTTTGGATCATTTTACCTGCGCAATTAGTGTTTCCTCTCCTTTTTGCTTGCTTCCATCTGTGTGTCACTTACAATAGAGTCTAAACCACACTCTGCAAACATCTTACTCCTGTCCTGAGAGCGTTGCCTTTGGAGTACCTGCAGGCTTAGGAATCAGCCTGTGTCTTTAACATGGTAAATGCCAGAGGGCTGAAAGGCCAGATTTCTGATAAAAGACAGGAAAGTAAATATATGGGACATTTTACAACAACAACTACATGGCTTAGTACAAATATAGGGCCAAAAAAAAAAACATATAACATATCTTTTAAACCGATTTGCATAGTTAAATTAAATATAAAAATGTAATTATTTTCTGTGAATAATTTTGTACAATCATAGAGAGCAACTTCTTACTGTATAAAACTATGACATTTGTTATTTATGTGATAAAACAGTTGATTTTATTATGAAGAGACATAATTATCAGAAAGATCACCGTTAGTGATTAGCTGACATAAAAATCTCAACTCATCTCTGCTCTGGTCGAAAATAAGCATTTTAAAATACAAGAAACATGTTTTTCATTATTGATTCATAAAGACACAAGCGCCTTGCTGTGTCTGAGGGTAAAACCATCAAGTACTACTTCAAACATCAGGAACAGCATGAAAGAAAGAGAGAAAAAAGGGAATCAAAGGGTTTAAATGGATTTGATCTTTAAGCACTTTAACACCCTGTCTGGCCATTATCATAGCGCGTGATCAATTATTTATGGCGAGGGAAGCTCAAGGGTCAGGTGTTACCTTTGTAAACATTGGCTTCCCATGCTGGGTGACCATGGTGCACTGATCACAGTCCAGGGTGATGCAGGAGTTGTGGAAGGACTCCTTGGAGTGTTTCAGGATGTAATGGAGCTCGGTGACGCCGCCCTCAAACACTGTGCTGAAATAACGGGGTATCAACGTCCGTCCGATTGCTGCAGGACAGAGGGAGGAGAGGACACAAATGCTGAATGCTGGAGGAGGCCAAACAGGAAATGATGTGGGGAAAAACAGCGTCAGCTTATGGATAAACAAAAGATCTTTTACAGGCCAATAAACTGCACACCATGTGCATGTACAGTTACTTCGTTTTTACTCTTTGTTTGTGCAGGTTTTAGTTCTCAACCAAGTAGCATATGAGTTTTTTTTTAAATGAGTTTAATGTCTTGCTCAAGGACACTTCAACACATTCTGGCATTGTTCATTTAAGCAGTCATATTTCCACTGGGAGACTCTGGAGCGGCAGCCTGGGAATGGTACTGCAACATTATCTATTAGTTGAAGGTACAGTCTTTTGCAAACATGTGCATGCCACTTGAGCTGTTTTGAATTCATGTCACAACCACAAACTTAAATCTATTTTGTTGTAATTTTATGAGACGGTGCAAAACAAACTGGTGCATAATTGTTGAGTGGGAAATAATTATACATGGTCACAAAAACAAAAATGGTGGTGCACATATGTATTCAGCCCCTCCTGAGTCAAACTTGCTGCTGAAATTACAGCTGCAATTCTCTTGGTATATATCTACCAGCTTTGGGCATCTATAAAGGAATTTCCACCCATCCTTTTTTGTGAAATAGCTCTAACTCAGTCAGACTGGATGGAGAGAATCGCTTAGAGAATCAGTGAGATTTAGATCTGGACTGTGACTGGGTTATTCAAACATAAGTATGTGTTAATCTCAACCATCCCATCGTAGATCTGGCTATACGTTTAGGCTTATTTTTCTGCTATAACGTTTCTCAGGATTTGGCTATGTTTACCATTATAGTCCTATTACCTGTGACCACTGTGCCCAATGACAACTCATGCCACAGTTTCAGATTTTCATATGCAAAAACACTGAAAGAAAGATATCCAAATTGTTTCCACTTCAGAGTTATGAACTGATTTGTGTTGGTGTGTTAAACAAAATCCTAACAGACATGCACACACTCATACCTAAGGGCAGTTTGGAGAGACCAACTAACCTAATAGTAATGTTTTTGGGCTGTGGGAAGAAGCTGGGGTACCCGGAGAGAACCCACGCATGTACAGGGAGAACATGCAAACTCCATGCAGAAAGACCCCGTGTGAGGATTTGAACCCAGAACCTTCTTGCTGCAAGGCAACAGTGCTACCAACCCTTTCAAATTAGATCACATATATGTTTTAAATGGGACACGTTTACTTATAGTCGTGGCTTGGCATGTTTTTGGTACGGTTTCATCAAGAAACATAATTTCTAACAGTTCACCAGCTGCACCTGAAAGCAGCATGGCAGCTGTCGGGTAAAGATTCCTCCGACTGGCATTTAATACAGTGCATGGAGTTTGGGCTCATTGGATGTTATCAGCAGTCAATTTGGACGTCAGCTGATTTTTCTCCATTACCAGTTTGACGTTGCCTCAGGTGAATAATTGAGTTCAGTGCAGAGGGACCTATGCACCTAATTGACGTTGGGAAAAGCGTGCGCTGACCTTAAGTTCTAGTTCTGTCCACCTTTCTTTCCCCACTGTAAATGTGTGAGAAACCAAGAAGCTGGGGGACCTCACCGGTTTGTTTTGGTGTTACTTGTTGAAGTTGCCCAACACTGTTCTTCACACAGACCTTTTCCATGTGTTCAGGTATAGAACCACATTGTATTTATTCGGTCCGGGTGAACACTGAACCGACAGGGCTGTGGAAGATATTTTTGGTACGAGTAACTGTACTGTTACAGCCCAAATAAGATCTCCACCAATAACAATCTTACTGGTGTTTCTTGAATGCATGTGTCAGTAAACAACGATATGGATTAGTATCAGGTTAAATGTATTTGTCGATATAGCCCAAGCTTTGCTACTTAAATTGCTTTTTGAACCGTAAAGGAATAATTTGAGGCAGATGAAAACCCGTATGCATGTCCTCAGCTTGTTCTTCAGTTCTGAGCTGAAGCAGAGAAACAATTAGTTTGACTTTGCATTAAAAACTGCAAACAGCAGGAGGCATCTGGCCTGGCTGCGTGCCAGGACTGAAGCTCCACAAATCAACCTGCTATTTTTGCATCACACCTGTGTGTTATCAGGTTAAACAAATGAGATAAAGGAAGATCATTACAAAACTTCACAGAGACTGATAGCCATACATTTGAACAGAGCCGTGCTATTCCCTACTTCTTGGAGATATTTTAAGCTAGACTAATTGCCTCTGGGCTCAGCACACAAACAGCAACAAGAGCGCTGTCTGTTTCTTTTTTTTCTTTTTTTCAGGAGGAATCTTAAAAAGTCTGTCCTCTCCACCCTAACCCTAACCTTCGCCTGTGACTTCATGCATGCTCAGTATGAGGGATTGCTGCAAAGCCATCAACAATGCAGACACTCTTTCAGGAGGAGTGAATGCTGCTTGTCAAGACTTGATGCAACCTGCTGGGTTTCCTTAGAGAGGAAACTTTTAACCAATCTGTAAAATCTGACTGAATTTGACTTTGGAAAGAGCCTTGAGATGACATGTCCTGTGAACTGGTGCTATATAAATAAAATGTAAATGTTTGCTAGTTGATATGTAAGCATTTATGTGAGAATTATGTTGGAAGTTTCATTCTGAATACAAACAGCCGATGCATGCTTTGCTACAAACATCCAAATATATAATTAAAATTTACACACGTGTCTACTATTCCAACCAATAGACCCGTGCATATATAATAATATCATACAAATGCATTTCTGCATGAAAACATGAAAAGCATATGCATGCTACCATAACTGTGTTGAAAATTGCAATATACAGTAAAATTCCATCAGCTCTGGTGAGACTCATTTGTCAGATTAAATGTACCTTTTGAAAGTAACATTAAACAGGTACTAATAGTATTATTATTAGTAGTAGTAGTATTAGTCATAGTAGTAGTAGTAGTAGTAGTAGTGGTAGTAGTAGTAGCATACACATTTATAAAAATAAATTATTCATCTGATGTAATATTCTAATCTTAAATGTATATCCTATTGTTTTAATTAGATGTAAGGGGAAAGTCTTCATATTAAATTGATTTAAAGGCTTGAAAACAACAGTCTTTGAGTAATTAATATGAGTAATATGAGTAATTAATATGTATATTGTTTTTCACTTGGTAAATTGAGTTATTGAAATAAATGAACCTTTTATTATTCTTATTTATTGGATATGACTGCATTGTATTATAACAATATATCTTTACGTACACCCAGTGATATGATAAAAACCCTATATAATCCAAAAACTACAATCTAAAAGCTAACTGGCTTCATCATTAACAAATCTCAAAGCAAACTTCTTAATCCTGATTTCTTTTTAGATTAAATCATAAATATAGAGACTGGATAAAAAGTATGAAGAAAACAGGAAGGGACGAGGTGTTCCAGTAACTGAAAACAACACTTCCTGTTTACTTTGTGACACCTTCTATGTCCACGACAATCAGAGGAGCAGCAAAGTTATCAGGTCGGCTGCTTGGTTGCTTTTAATTATAACATGAAAAGGTGAGTCTTGATAAAACATCTGAATGATGGTGCATTCAAATATATAATTCATGAAAAAGATGCCCTTCTAATTGAGGTCATTTAGACATCAGAGCTCTCAATGAAGCAGACACTATATCCATATTGTCACCGTTACTTATAACGGCTCAAGCAATTACGCCACTAAAATCGATATTAGATTTGGACACCACTGCTGATAGTAGTCCATCCAATTTGTAACATATATTTGCATGCAGATAAAATATGCCTTCCACCTGAAAAATACCCGCCAACCAAAGTTTGCCTCCAAGCAGACCTTTGCGGTACGGCTTTTACAAAACAAATGTTTGTAAATTAAAGTTGCTATATATCAACACGTTGTGCCAGCAACACAAACTGGGCTTCAAACACCAGATTTCTCCTCTTAACGTCAAATAAATGTTCTCATACAAATCCTTCAAAACACTTGACATTTAAAGTATTGTCTTTAAACAACAACAACAAAAACACTAAACCCTTCAGTATACCTCTCCCAGGATAAGTCTCTCTGTATAATACATATGAATAACGCACATATTCTTATGTAAGACTGCACAGAAAATTGTGTAAACGGATTTTGTTTTAGCATAATAAGACTGCATGACTTAGCGTAGTGTTAAACTGACTTATTGAGACAGACAGCTTCTGCAGTGCAAACTTTCTGCAGAAGCCAGAGGAGACAATGAGCAGTCTGCATAATGAAAACCGGATGAGGAGTCAGGGAGGAACAGAGTGTCTCCAGTGCATCTATATCCTCAGGTTTTGGCGGGTTTCTATCTTTTCTCAGTTAGCTAATAGCTTTGAGGAGAAGAAACAGAGATGATACAGTATCCATGCTACACAACACTATGGATGTGTTTCAAAGTCCAGACAGAAACCGATTTCTGCATACCTGGATGTATTCTACAGGTCTTGTTTATTTTTACATATTTTTTTGATACTGGAAATATCAGGACTGTATCTTGTAAAATTTAAAGAAAAATTGTTTTCTCAAGAAGAGTTTTAAAAGCTTTGCAGTTCGGGGTTTTTTGTTGCTTTTTTGTCCCACCGCCTCTCTACATCATCATCAAAAATTCATCAATATCTCCCCAAAAAGAACCTTAAATAAGGTTGCAAGTCCTCTTTCTGCCAAAATACACCAAAAAAAATCCTGAAGCCCAATGTATAAAACATGAGCTTGAGCAAAACAATGCATAATTAAAAACCCAAAATTTGACAAAACAGCCCATATTGTTTCAAATATAAAGTCATTAGGTAAGAAATACAACAAAACAGTGCTGGACACATCATTTCACAGCCTGGTTAAAGATTTATGCAAAGCTTAAAGATAAGAATGATATTTTAGTGTGGTAGCATAATGCTGTATTGAAAATCTTAGAAAAATCCAACCTGTTGTTTGAGCTTATTCAGTTGGGAAAATTACTATTTAAAAAAAATCACTGATGGCAGAATTGATGGTAATACCACATCATCTTTGAATTTCTAATTAATATTGCATGAATTTCTTTTTTTCCCTGGAAGATAAATGTGACACAAAGGCCATTTAGGTACTGGCCATGATGCTGGTGAGGACCCGTTTGTAATCGACACCAGGCACAGTAAGGAGTTTGGTAAAGAAGGTATTTTAAAATTTCCAAAGCAACTTGTGGCCACAACAACCAACAAGCCACCATTTTTTAATTTTTTTTAATTTTTTTGGAGTGATCCCAGAAAAAAAGTCTAATGCAACCATGCTACATGCCACCACAACTTTAACGAGGGCCAAGGTTTTTAGTCAGAAGAGACTAAGATTGTTTTTTTTAGCAACACAAACAGAAGATAAATATGCGGAAGAGCATCTCCTGCCCACTGTTAAGTATGGTGGAGGATCTGTGATGCTGTGGGATTGTTTCTCTACCAAGAGTCCTGAGAATCTTGTCAGGATGCGTTGGCATCAAGAGCTTTTTAAAGTACCAGTATGTTTTAAATAAAAACCTACAGGCCTCGACTAGTACAGCGTATGGAGTAGTAAGTAATTTTATATGAGCATTTTTAACATGAGATTATGGTAATGCATTTTCAAACCCAGGGATGCCAATAAATGTTGCTGTTTCTGTGAATCCAGTTTAATTCATAGAAGACACTAACAGGTGGTAAACTATTAAACTTCCAAAACTGGATAATTGGAACTATACTGATGAACTACAACTGATGTTTGATTTAGTTCTCACAAATTAATCAATTAGGCAAGTTGAAGAATTAAGATAAGATAAAAAAAAAGAAAAAAAAATGACATCTTCATGTTTACAATTTCTCCTGAATCTAAAACAAGATTGTTTTTCGTGCACAAATGAATATGTGGATTAATCATCTGCACACCGCCCACATAGAGCATCTGCATCGAACAGCTCTCCGTTGGAAGTAAAACCTGCAGCCTCCACTGTTGACTGCAGACCTCAGTGTTGCAGTTTTAGTTACTTGTTGAGCAGATGTGCAGATGCAAGAATAACATCGTGGCAGCATATTCTTAAGGAGCCTACTTCTGCTGCTGTTATTTCGGTATCGCTATAAGCTACACGCTGCGGTACACGCACACGTCTGAGAGCAACTCTGCAAACACCTGCTTCATCCAAACATCACCGGCCAGTTCCACTTGAGCAAATTGACTTGCTTAAGGGCAGCTACTTATCAAATGCACAGGGAATCTGAAGCAGTATCTGCTCCAGCCTGAGCTGATACTTTTCTCTTCTGCCTGCAAACTATTATTGCCCCCTTGTATATGTATGCAAATCCCAGCAGACATGTCTCAAATTTGATTTAAATTTCAAGTTAAATAAAATATATCTGTTTACTAAAAGGGCAACAACATAATGAAACCCAGGCTGAACACTGATGTTTAGATAAGAGGAATGATGAATCACCGTACATGCTAAATTGATTTTCGGACATCTATAAGCAACAATAAAGAAAATGTTACAGTTTTGATGTATTACCACGAGAAATGGCTCATAGTTTCCTGGTGCAATTGCAATTCAAACATCAGAAAGACAACTTTCACATTATATAAAATGAAATAGGATAAGAAACATACTACCACTGCAACACATCACTGTTTTAAGCCCAATTCAACAACGTAGTCGAAATAACCTGAGTCAGATAATAAGTAAGTTTTGTTCATCCGTGTATTATTTGATTTTGGTCTGAATTATGGGTATATCAAACCTTCTTGAACTGGGGTGCCCATGAGAGCGTGTTTGCAGTTAGAAATGTATCCTACATTGAAAAAGATTATAATAAATTAACAAAAAAATTGTTAAGAATATGTATTTTTGATATAGCTGCAAAACTTTCTTAAGCTAAAATGTTCAACACTCTATTTAATAGAATACTTTATTCACCAGCTAAGTTCCTCCTACTGCTGCCTCAATGTTCTACTCACAGCTTTCTCTAAGGAAGTTTTGCCTGTCATAACGTCTGATTTGACTCAGAAAATAAACACATCCCTTCTGTCAGGAGTTTTCCCCCAGTCTCTAAAAACAGCTGTTATCAAACCACTGTTGAAAAAGAAGTATTTGGACAAACTACTTCTGCAGAACTACAGGCCCATCTCAAACCTCCCCTTTATCAGTAAGATTTTTGAAAAAGATGAGTTTCAACAATTAAACACCTTCTTAACAATGACCAGGCGCTTTGACGTTTCTGTGCTCACCACAGTACAGAGACCACCCTTATCAAGGTGTTTAATGACATCCATATAAATACAGACTGTGGAAGAACCACAGTGCTGGTACTATTGGACCTCAGTGCAGCATTTTATACTGTCGATCACTCCATTCTGTTAGAGCGCCTGGAAAACTGGGTCGGCCTCTCTGGTACAGCACCCGGCTGGTTTAAATTATTCTAAAAGGACAGGGACTTTTTTTGTGTTAGTAGGTAACTTTAAATCAAAGACGACAAAAATCACATGTGAGGTTCCCCAAGGGTCCATCCTGGGTCCCCTCCTCTTCAATATCTACATGCTCCCTCTAGCTCAGATCATAAAAAAACAACAACATCAGCTACCATAACTATGCAGACGACACACAGCTCTACATCACCATGTCACCAGATGACTATGGACCAGTTAAAGCACTGAGTAAATGCTTAAAAGAAATCAATGCATGGATGTGGCCAGATATTCTATAGTTGAATAAAAACAAAACTTAAGTAATAATTCTTGGATCAATAGAGGAGAGATCAAAGGTTAGCACACAGCTTCAGCTGCTTCAGCTAAAAACCACCAATCAGGCCCGAAATCTGGGAGTAGTGATGGACTCAGACCTGAACCTCCAAAAGCATCTAAAGACAGTTACAAGGTCGGCTTTCTATCACTTGAAGAACATTTCCAGGATTAAAGGACTAATGTCTCAGCAGGATCTGGAAAAACTAATCCATGCGTTTATCTTTAGTAGAATTGATTACTGCAACGGTGTTTTCACAGGTCTTCCTAAAAAGTGGATCAGACAGCTGCAGCTGATCCAGAACGCTGATGCCCGCGTCCTCACTAAGACTAAGAAAGTAGAGAATATCACCCCAGTTCTAAAGTCCTTCCACTGGCTCCCTGTATCTCAGAGAATAGACTTTAAAATCCTTCTGTTAGTCTACAAATCCCTGAATGGTTCAGCACCTAAATACATCACACTGACTTGTTATCAGTGTATCAACCCTCCAGACCACTCAGGTCTTCTGGGTCCAGCCTGCTCTGCAGAACCAGAACCAGAACCAGACATGGAGAAGCAGCATTTAGTTCCTATGCTCCATTTATCTGGAACAATCTCCCAGAGGTCTGTAAAGGTGCTGAAACCCTGATTTCCTTTAAATCAAAACACTTGCTACTATTCCGATGCAATGTTTTTTTTCTCTGTGTCTGTAATGCTTTTTATTTCCCTGTTTTTTGTTCTGTTCATGTACAGCACTTCGAATCGTCTTATTACTGAAATGTGCTTTATAAATAAACTTGGCTTGCCTTGCCTAATAAGTAGGTAAAACTTATTAAGATCTAGTTTAATTTCTGTTTACCAAAACATGGTTTAAAGAGATTGTTTGATTGTAACCATAAGGTCCTTTTAGGCATGACGGTGTACAAATGTTTTAGGAAGGTAGGATTTGACTAAAATATTCTGTCAGTCAGTCCAGTGGTTTAAAGTACTAAGAATCCAGTTAAAGTGTTAGATGGACCTGAGGCTTCTCCTGGGCTGTATGGAGCAAGAGCATCCCAGCCAATGGCTGCTCTTGCATAATTTTTGCCCTTGGTGAGCCCTTCTTTCTGCCAGTACAACTCCCTATCCATCCTTACCATAAACTGTGTTTCAAAGATTTAGAGAATCTGCAATCAGGGTAAATGGCAGGGGTTGTGATTCTTTATCTCAGCCTAAAGTGACCTTTTCTTTCAAAAACAGTCTTGAAAGGCTTCCTGTTTGTATTTAACACATCAATGGTTCCAGAAATATCATAGTCTCTGTTCATTGTTCATGACTAAAAAAGTCTAGAGATATTACTGATTGCAAAAAGCACGGATAGTCATGGTTCAGGAGCTAAAGTCCCAGCTATAACTCTTATAACTCTAACACCGTAAGAATGTTACAGAATGGCGTATCTGACAAGCAGACGGCTGCAGGCTAGCTATCTAAACTCGACCAATTACCAGCTAATATTATATACTTATATTAAATTGCACTTATGTTGCTCCAAAAGCAGCAGAAGCATAACCAGGGGTAATATGCTGCAGAATAGACACATGGAAGCCAGCTAAAATTAACAGGTGTTTATTCTACAATTTTATGTGAGTCTGTGTATCAATACGAAAATGTTGAATGCATTTTGAATATACATTTATTAGAACTGCAATCGATATGTTTTATCTGTAAGCAGCAATAATGATGGTTTCTCTTTTTAAAAAACCTTTAAACCCATAAATATTGAACATTTTTTTGTGTAAATTCCTTGAGAGTATGGTATTATTATTTGAGGTCATCATCCCATTAGAATCCTATATCGGCCGATGAATAATTGATAGTATGTCAGATTTAAAAACGAGGGATACGCCATTAATAATCTGCAACATTCCTAAAGTTTTTTTTTTTGTTTGTTTTCATTTCGACATCAGTGGGTTCACTTAAGATCAACTCTTTAATCCAGACAAGTATGTGTGGCCTGCGAAGAGCCCTGTAGCAGACCAGCAAAAAACAGAAGAAGTAAATCCTGACTTTGGGACTATATGAACGTGAGCATTTTGTGGATTTTCCTTTCGTCTCCTGCTCCTCGTCTAGCGGAACAGGTCTCTCCAGTCTTCTGCATTTTCCTGCCCGTCAAACCTTCATTATTAGAACACTGGTGCAAAAAGAAATAGAAAAAAAAAATGGATAGCCACATTATCCGGCAGCACATGGCCTCAGATTTCAAGCAGAAATAATCCATCTCAGAGTCAACACTCTGCTGCCTAGAATTATGCTCTCTCTCTCTCTCTTTCCCCCAGGGTGGCTGGTTGGTCAGGAGGCAGTGGAGGTTGGAGGCTGGGGGGTGAGGATGTTGGGAGGGTCTGGCCTGGGAATAAAACTTCATTTAGAAGTGAAATGTCCCCTAAGACACTGGCTCAAGAGGATTTTGTGGTCAGACCCGGATGGTGGGGTCTAAGACGAGGATGATGTGAGTGGCTGGGTGCGGAGGGGCAGCGTGGGGGAGAAACAGCAGAGAGTGGACCCGTGACTGGCATGTTTTTTTAAATTCGATAAAGTCAGGCATGACTAAATAACACATAAAATGTTTGGCATCGTGAGCAGCAACTGGGAGGAGGAGGAGGAGAGAGAAGGGAAGGGGGGAGCGTGCTCGGCGTAGATGACTGTGTAAATGATGCTCTTTCGCTCTCTCTGTATCTCGCAGCCTCCCGCACTTGGTCTCCACCACAGCTGAAAAACAAAGTACGCCAAGGAGTGGAGCTGACTGCTAATGCGGAGGAGCTCTGAGGAGAAGGGGTGGGGGGGTGGGGGGGGGGGGGTAGTTGGAGAGATTGGGACTGGAAAAAAAAAATTGAGCAAGGGATGAAAGAGAAACAGTAAGGAAACTAGGAGAACAGCTAAAAAAATACATAGGAGTGCTCGTCGATGAGGGAGAGAAGTCTGGCTGTGGGGGTACGAGGAAAACAGATGGAGAGATTGGCAGGGGGATGCTCAGGTGAATCACCGATCTGCTCCTTGCCCATCTCACCAAACCATGCAGGATTTTTGGTTGCATCTCCTCAACCAAAACTGTTCTAATAAAAGTCAGCGTGCGTAACTCCGGGTGACACAGTGATAGATAAGCATGTAATAGTAGCCATGCTAGCAACTCTTGGATCATTTCAAGCACAGCAGTTCTGTGTTTCGCCTCAGATAAATTCCTTTCTGAGGCTCAAATACCTTTAGGATCCCTCTATGCTGCAGTCAAACACTGAAGCTGAGATGCTGCAAAGACTCCTCACCAGTGGTAAGAAAAAATTGATTAAAAATGCATTGTGACTCTCTGAGTCTTGGTAAACTAATTTTCAATTCAGTTTTCAGTTCATCTAAAGAAGGGGTCTCAAACTCCAGTTCTCGGGGCTCATATCTTGCAACTTTTAGACGTGCCTTTGCTTGAACACACCTGAATGCAATAACCTGCAGGACTCTGTTGAACTTAAAGGTAATTCACCCATTTCTGGTGCTTTGGACCAGGGGCCATCTGAAAGCTGCAGTACAGGACTGAAGTTAGAGACTGAGGAGCTACAGTAATATTAGGACATATGAACATAAAAAAGTGCTTATAAAAAACAATCTATGCATTCAACCTAACAATATTTGTTTCATTAAGCTTTTGTTAATTCTCAGCTGTGTGCAAATACTGTTGTTTATTTGCAGACTGGTTGCAGGTTAAGGTCTCAAGTTATCTGTAACTTTATCTAGAATCTTGAAGAAGCTGCAGATTTTCAATTGACAGCAGATGGTGATTGTAATTGGTTAGCAGTGATGGAAACTGTATATTATATTACTGAAGATTTTAAGTGGGAAAACTATCAACATCAAAGGCCCTGAAGTAGATTAGCATTTATTTCATGTTCAAAGGTTCAAATATTATTTCTACATAAGATAAGAGGTCCAGAATTCTTTTGAATGAGCAAAGCCCTATTATTAACTTTCCTACGACCAACCTTGGACAAGTTACTTAAAAAGTAACTAGTTATGGTTTCTTCTCCCAAACAGTAACTGGCTTACCCGTTACTGCACTATAAAAGTAACTAGTTACTAGGCAAAGTAATCTGTACCATGTTAGTGTTTGGTGGGAGTCAAGACACCTATCAGTAGCAATATATTTATGTACATATGATAACTATTATGTTCATAATTTGTAATAAAAGCACAATGATACAAACTAGATGTTGTAGAACTTCATATTTATTGCACATTAGCAGTGTACAACTGCATATAAAATAACCAGTAATTTCCACATAGAGGTAAACAATAATGCATTTCAAGAAATACAAAAAAAAAATACACTTTGTAGTAAAATTAAATAGGGATCACACTGTTTCAAACAACAGCTACGTAGAATGTACTTAAATATTTTAATGAATATGACATTAACAGCATACCACTGAGGAAGTGCAAAACTAATAACCCGACTCTCGCCAGATGGATGTAGTTCCGCGGAGCTCCACACGGCTCCACGCATCCATCTGGGATTGCTCCATAATGTTAATCAGCAGGAGGGGCCTTATCAAAAATCCTTGCATATGATTGGATAAACCACTTGTCCATCATCTTTACTGACGCGCTACAAGCTCTTGCTAAACCCGGTCGGGAGGAAGGGCGAAACCATCGTTTCCACTAACAAAAGCCTTCAAAGTCGTTCTCTTGTGTTCTTTTAAAGAATTTACAATGTTTGAGACAAAGTGTTGTGAACTGATGCTGAATAGATAAAATGAATAAAACCGATGAATTGAGTAAACACTCGGTTAACTTTAAAACAATGTGACCTCTGGATTGTGCTCCTATCTATTGTATTTCTACATAAAAAATGTACGATTAAAATGCATACATTTTACTAAATATTGTCGCTCATAAGGGACCAATAGTTTTCATTAGCTGACTGCCTATTTTTTTAGCAATAATTAAAAAAAATGAAAGAAATTTCTAAAGGTATTTAACACAGTTTAAAAAAAAAATCAGTTTTATAAAAATAAATAAGAGGATTTGTTCTGAAAGTAGAAACTCTCAACTGAACTTGGCATGCAAACATGTTAATCACAGGATTAAAGTAAATCTCCACTTTGACTTAGAAGACAGCACTAGAAGCCCCTTTCACAGCAGAGCACATTGTATCCTTCAGTAAAAGATGTGTTACCAATCACACTGAAGACTAGAAACCTAACAAACTTTCTTACTGCTGCTACTCTTTCCTCTGCTGTTCTCCTCCCTCTTTCTGCTGCTTGAGTTTTTATTTTGCTGCGCGGTGCTGATTGGCCCGTCTTCAGTCACTGGGGCACTCCAGAGATACAGATTAGCTGGCACTTGTTTGGACGAACACGACAAGCAGCATATGTCTCTCAAGTAATGTGTACCCAAACATGCAATTTACAAATAATTAACGTGGTGTTAATTAGTCACATTAATTCATGCCACTTTGTTGGGATTGTTTCCCCCCGTCGGTCCACAGGACTCCTGCCAGCAGCGTGGCTCTGCGAAACAGCAACAGGGTTTTTTTTTTTTCCCGCTCCAAAGCCAGAGTGGGGCGTCAGAAGACAGAAGGGTCTGTAGCTGCCATGCAGACACTGACAAATAGACACACACATAGTGCATATATAGTGTCGTACACAGTGTTATGCACAGTGTATGACAAGAAATTATATTTGCATAAAATCGTGTTGAGACCAGAACAAAATCCCTAACAAATTCTTGCCTGTCTTTTAAAAAGACGCGTACCTGGTAATGTTTTAAAACTTATACAAAACTATTCTTTGAAAAGACTAAAAGGCTAAAATGTAAACATAAGCGCAAAAATAACCTTGACATATTTAAATTTTAGTCTATCACTGATTGTGATATAAGCCAGATGTGCACAACACACCAAATGATTTCATTTCCACCCTCTGTGTTTAACTCTATGCCTTCCAATGACAACAATTAAAAGTTCATAAAGCCTAAACTCATTAAATTAAATGACTAGGTTAAAAAAATTAGGATTAAAAAAATTCTAGAAAGGATTTAAAGAACTTTCACTAAGTACTGTACAGGACATTTTGATTTCCAATTAAGAGCTACATAATACAAAAAGTAACTGAATTAAGATACCTTCATTCTGAACCTACTTTATAGTAGGTTCAGAATGAAGCATATGAAGAATCAAGCATAAAAAACACTTGGTGACCTAAGTTTTATTGGCTTAAGCAGATGCGATCACAGCTAAACTTGCGTTGATATGACTAGATCCTCTTGATATAAATTCTGCCCATTTACCATTTTAAAACTAGCTTCATTTGCCTTATTGACGAAAGGTTATTCACTACTGATTAACTAAGCAAAAACATGTATAACAATGTACAAAACTACTAATTAAAGAAAAGAAAACTGTGAAAAAAAACTCTTATTTACTGGCTAAATATGTATAAATAAATATAAGTGTTTGTCCCGTGTCTCAGAACCTAATGCAAAGGTTTTGTGGCCAAGGTTTTTTCTTCATATATCCAATTTAATCAAAGGGGGGACAGAAAAAAGTGAAAGATGACTCTAAAGCCTTGGATTCACCAAAACCTGTCCGGTTTTCCTACACAAGAGTCTCTTACTTTGGTCCCGCCACGTACTGCTGGTTGACTGTTGGAACTGGCTTGGACATGAGGGTTCCACACCCGTCTCTTCGTTTAGAGGATGGTCTTGATCTTTGGAAAAACAGCTGGTTAGTTCAGTCAAACACTGACCAGCTGTGGGGGTATCTTGTGGCAACTGGGCTTGGGATGTCTTGGTGGTTTCCCAACTCTGAATCATGATAGAACTGGGAAAAATCCACTTAAAGAGAAACCTACTAATGAAAGCTGGTTGTCACATTAAACGACCAATTAAAACTGGATTCTATTCTTCCTTCTAAAGCTTAGAGGGAGATTTCGGTTCAAAATCTCAACAGTCTAACACTTTAACCATAATAGCTATTTCACAACAAAGCTGTTTTACATTTACAACAGCAAGCATCTAATTATTTCATTAAATCAAAAATAGCTTCATGTTCCAAGCTTGACACATAAACAGTTTACTGATGATTATTTAAAAGCTTTCTGGATTCCTGAACGAAACAAAATCAGCGTAGGAGAAATGTCTCATTCGTGTTGGGAGCTTTTGTATAATCAGGCAAAACAATAGAAAAAAAAGGCATTGAAAACACTCTATTTTCAAGGAAACACTCCCTGATATTGGAAATTAGTCGGTTTTTGGCCAAAATCTAATGTCCAGTGAAACCATTCGAAATGATATGGAAGGAGAGGGCTCTTGTTGGTACAAGATAAAGTCCAGTTTGTGTGCACTACACAAGTCCATGTGGAAAGCTGGATGTTCGGCTATTTGTTGCTGTGCATCCTGGGCCTTGTAGTTTTGTCACAGTGTAATAACACCCCAATTACACGGCTAGAACTCCTATGAACAAAACAAATAGTTGCCACCAGTACCACGGACGTAAAATTTGGAAATTTTCATGACTTATTAAAGCTTAGAATTTCTGGGAATTTGACTTGCAACACACTCACTTGAATGCGACACACCTTTAGAGGGGAATTTCAACGTTTCATGCAGATATTCCAACGAAATACAGTTGTGTTAATTTCATTTGATCATATTTATGCAGATCTAATTATATTTGTGAATAACAAAGAAGCAGGAGATGCATCGAGATGCACAAACATCAAGGTGGTTAACAGGTGGACTACAATAAAAATAGACTTCAGAGTCCAACAAAGCCACCCACCAATGCAAGGCAATATTAGGACAGAATATGTTGCGAATTTACTGAATCTATCATCTACTTAAACGCACACACATAGAGCACATCTATACACACAAACACAGACAGACAGCATATGCAAGTACAGTAATGATCTACCAAGGGACACCAGATGATGCTTGATATAATACTCACACCCACATGTATAGTCAGAAATAAATACATGTAAGCATACAGTATAAAGATGTGGAAAAAAGTGCCATTACTTCACTAATTTAGGCACAAATATCAGAACAAATTTGGTCTGTGGAAGATAAGTTTGACCCATTTATCTTCAAAGGTGGAATCATAATACTAGGAACAACTTCAACAATAAAAATAAAAACAAAAAACAGTCCACACGCATTAATTTGTAATGGATTTTTGAAATCAAAGAAAAAAACTACACACACACACACACACACATATATATATATGTATGTATATATATACATATATATATATATATATATATATATATATATACATATACATATACATATATACATATACATATATATATATATATATATATATATATATATATATATATATATATATATATATATATATATATATATATATATATATAAAAATACTTGTGAACTAATTTAGTAATCGTATAATCGTTACTTGGAGTCCACAGACTCTAGAAACATGCCATTTGCTGAAACAACCACCTACTCAGAGCAGTAATTAAGTGTCAATTGTACAAAAATAGATATACATTTTGCATTTAAGATGACAAAACACATTTTTAATCGATTCATTTAAAAGATAATTGATAGATTAATCCATTTACTTAAATAAGCAGCAGCCCGATATATATATATATATATATATATATATATATATATATATATATATATATATATATATATATATATATATATATATATATATATATATATCATATCATCATTGTGTGTTACCATAATATTTCCATTAACAAGTTGCAGAAAGAGCTGCTTTATTGGCACAGAGCCATGTCAAAAGTTTTAACTGGCCTTCTTTGTCTATTACAGGACCACTTTTATTTGTGTTTGGATCTTGAAAACCCAGCTGTGTCTACATTTTAAGCACCTGACCCAGACTCACCTTTGATTAAAAAAATGCCAGTGTGCCAGAGCAACCCTGCAAACCAAGGACTGAGCCCACAATGAGCTGGAAACTGATGGAGCACGACGGACAATTTCCACACTAAAAAATATGGACAAAACAATAACTAAAAATCTCTTACAACATAGGTAAAACCAAAAGTTAACTTAGTCTGATGTTACAAATTCAAAAAAGTGGTGGAAAAAACAATCTTACTAAACCTTCCATCATCACAGCGGACATTAGACAAACAAAGGCCATTCCCATCACGCCCTACGGTGCGTTCTTAATCTCTTTAATTAATGGGAGTGTCTAAATATTAACAAAGTAACCAAAATAATTCTAAATATAAAAATGACAGATTTTGGTTCCAAACTCACTATATTTTGTCTAGAAAAAAAATACTTAAATGGCTACAACAAAACCTAATGATAGCTACAGAAAGTCTTATGTGGAGGTACAACTAACCACCAAGAGTTTGATGTTTGGCCCTGGCAGGATAAGAAAAAAAGCTACAAAAGAAAGAAGAAAATGCTAAATTATCTTTGTAAGAACCTTTGGTTTATTTTCCGCATTGAAATGCCTATAATTGAATCATTAAAGATCCAAATTATCTTGACATTCTTGGTGATGATGAGTTGACAGCAAAATAAATAAAAATCTTTTGTATTTAGTTGTGCGTGTTAATGCACAATACATGTAAATGTAGATTGCAAATTCAGAACTGGATTTTAGACATTACAATAGGGGAAAAATAAAGCATCATGACTGCTTGTCATTGTGCTTATTAATAACATCCAATTATTAATAAAGTGCTGAACCTAAGTTAGCTTGGAAGAGTATTTTGTAAAAAAAATCAAACCTCAAAAGACTACATCTTATTTGTTACAGGACAGAGGAGAAGCTTTCCTTTAAAATACATTATTTTGATATTTATCTGTTTGCTTTTTTGTGAACCATATACAATCTGCTAAGTTAAAGAGCCATTTAGAAACCTCTGCCTGCTTTTGAGAAGTTTCTTCATTCATCAGACCTGGTATTAGTCTTGTTTACCAATAAATTAGTCTTTTTTTATTTTAAAGATAAAATCTTAAACTCAGACCAAAAAGACCTGTCAGTGTTATCACATCAGTGGTTCTGGCTACAAACTGGTGCAGTACCTCACATTATGAAGCCAAATTAAGAAGGTCGGCTATGTGTGTGTTTTGGGGACATGAAAGTCAGAAGCACTCAGTAGGCGATTATGCAGTGAATGCGGTTCTCTGCACTGCAGAAAGGTGGGAAAATGGGAGGAAAATGAGAAAAGGGGAGTAATGAGAGTCAGGGAAGATCCATAGTGTTTGCATTCTGCATAAATTCATCAGACAAAAACTTCATCGCTTTGGCTGAGCTTAATAATTCAGAGCAAGGCACTTTTTAGAGTAAGAGGTCTGTGGTTCAATTTCCTGTGTGGCTGTGAAAGAAGGAGCACTCAAGACACAAACAAAAAAATATACATATTGGTTGATAGGGGAAGATGAAAAGTGGGGAGCTTGACATAATTTATCGAAGGGGTATACATTTGATGTATACCCCAAATATACATTTGATACAAATATATATATATATATATCACATTGCATCAGCTCTGCATACTTACATAACTCTTCATAACTGTTTATAGCTATGTATTTCAATCTATTACTGCTGCGTTTGTGTGTAAAGTTGGGCTGAAACATCCTCAATCATTAAACCACTGCCTGTTGTTTTTGAGGCTAAGTTTCAGCTTATTACTCGAACATTTATATTAAATGATAGAAATAAATATTCATTCTTAGTTACATGTAGACTGAATCTAACTGGTTTCGTTGGCACATGAGGGTCATGTTGATGAGCTGCACACCTTGTTTCTAACAGTCAGATTTTACACAGGAACACGCTGTGTGATCGTTGACGTTCCTGGACAGTTGTAGTCCTTGTGCCATGTGACTACTTCCTGTTGAGGTGAATGACTGAGCAAGTTTTCTTTGTTAAGGCCAAAATACACAGAGTCAACCACTAAAAAACTGTGTTATTTGTATTGTGATGGTAGCAGATTTTAAATTGTTATCAGCTGTGTCATGTATTTTAAGCTGCTTATGCATTTTGTCACTGTCCCACCTGTTGCTGCACACTAATGCTCAGCAGGCAGAAAGAAGTGTTAACACTGCAGCTGAAAGTTGAGCCCGGCACATCTGTGAAGCAGCCAAGAGGAGATTCACGACCTGACTAGATTGCAAAATAATTAACAATAGAGATCAGCTCATTCTACTCTGTTCCTTTAAAAGTGAGATGGTAGAAAGTTAGACAATTCTTTGCAATTAGCAGGTTCAGTTATAACATGCAACTAAAGTAGTCTAGTTTACTCTATATCTTTGCTTAAGTTCATGCATTAGCATAACAATAAATAATTATATGTGTAATTTTTATGAGCGTAAAAATCAATATGTTATATTAATTGGTCAGCAGGGGGAATTATCGTCTCTCTTATTGTGTCTCTGCTCTGTCTTCTCTAACCCCCAGTGGGTGGAGGCAGATGAGCGTTCACACTGGTCCTGGTTCTGCTGGAGGTTCTTCTCCCTGTTAAAGAGGAGTTTTCCTCTCCACTGTCGCTTCATGCATGCTCAGTATGAGGGATTGCTGCAAAGCCATCAACAATGCAGACGACTGTCCACTGTGGCTCTACGCTCTTTCAGGAGGAGTGAATGCTGCTTGGAGAGACTTGATGCAACCTGCTGGGTTTCCTTAGAGAGAAAACTTTCTCACCAATCTGTATAATCTCGTCGAATCTGTATGATCTGATTTAATTAGACTTTAGAAAGTGCCTCGAGATGACATGTTTCATGGATTGGTGCTATGTAAATAAAACTAAATTGAAATTGAATTGAATTGTGCCATTAAGTACAATTTCTTAAGCTTAGAGCAAAAACTAGCAGATGGTAGAAAAAGGGGTAAATTTTGGACTACTGACTACAATCTAGTATTTAATATATTCTATATAGTCTAGTCATACTCTATGGAGACATTTTGCTTTCTGTAGATTCCAATCTAAAGGCTTTCAGTCGCCTTGCTGGGAATTCAAATCCCAAATGAAAAAAATCAGAAAAATAATCTCATGAGCATAAGATTCAACCCTCCAGTTAAGAAAAGTTTTCTTATAAGCTCGCAAATGTATAACCTCACAACATAAATGCAGCAGTTAGATGAAACACCAAAAGGCAAAATTCATGGTACTTAAACAAGAATATATATCTACAACTTGATATTTTTTAAATATTTCTATAAACCATTGCCTGCTTAGAACCGCATTATGTGTTGTACTTCTATCCACTGAGCTGAAAATTACCATTTATTAACGGATTATTCTCTTTCTGTGTATGCTGACTCTTGACGACTGGTGAGGAGGAACATGCAACGATTAAAACCAGGATGACATATTGATCCGTGAGCTTAATCAATGGTTGGTGAGAACCTAAACTGCTTGGCCAACGCACATCTGTCTTCATCAACTCATATCTGTATCTAAATAGCCGTCACGAGCTGCCATTACTCAGCCAACAGGGAGGAGAATCAGATCATTGGCAAACTGATTAAGTCAGCTCAAGTTACTGTCTGTCAAGCGTTTGACAAACACTTCAGTCGCAAAGTACTTCACAAAGAACACGAGCCGATATGCTCACAGGAGAGAAGCAGACGGCACGCACCCACAGGACAATATTACAGAAAACTGGACGAAAGTCTTCATTCGTCTACATTATCCTGGTACTTTCTGCATCACTAAAAGCTAGAACTGATCCGCTCAGTCAACACAGACAACAACACTGACAAGAACGTTACACAGATGGGAACACAAAGGAGAGCATTCCCATGCCTCCATTAAACGGGCGAAATGAAAGTTCATGTTTTCAACTAAAAAACAAATAAAAATTAAGTAATTTACTAAGACGTGCCAGCTGAACACCATTCAGTGTAAAGCGATGGTCCTTGTTTTTTAAAGGTCTGTGGAGAGTCAGACCATGTTGCTTCCAAAAGAAATGCTGAACCAAGGCGCTCATTAATAACAATACTTTTATTGATAGATAGCACAGATTCTGACTAAAAGTTTAACTAAAATACAACTTAGTCTAAGCTTGAGTAGCTTGGCTTTAATATGTATGCTACAGAATTTACTTTTTTTACTTAGAAATTATCATTAACTCACGTTGAAAAATATTTTTCCCCCGGGTAAACAATAAAAACACTACACAATCTCATGTAGAATTCCCTTGATTATGGAAAAATACAGCGACTATCATTTCAAATAATTTAACAATATTTATATTTGGTCTATATAATTGTTGCCTGAATCAAATGTGGTATAAGAGGCCATTAAATTAATAACATTTATTATATAAAAGGGAGAATATCTGTTGTAGAACAAATCTGACCCAACACAGTAGAGCAACCAGGCCCACCAAACAGTTTGCCAAAGTTGTCAGGAAAAGACACAACAAAATAAATTAATACATAATTCTGATATCTGCAGTTTATGTGCATGCTATGAGAGCATCACATTAGTTTTAGGCAAATCAGATAAATGTTAAGGAAGCAGTTTGTTTTATTAAAAAGGAGAGATTTCCATCTCTGCCACAACAATCCTAACCTAACCCAACAGCACATTTTGTCCTATGGAAATAAGGATAAACAGTAAAGATATAAATTCTGATAATATTAGCCTTTGTGCAGAAATCTTTTAAAGTAGAATTTGTGTATTTGTATTTATACAAAACTAAACATTTTAAACTTAAACTGTAATGTGTAAAAATACGTATTGACCTAGACGAGTCAATGCAAACCTTGACGGCGCTTGAAAACACAAGATGCTAGATAAGAAAGCTAACCTATCCACACTGAGGTGTACAGAGGCACCACTCAATGGTGAACATGCTGAAATTTTAGTTTTAGCTCAACTCGGGGGGCAACATTAGAAATACGGAGGGGAGAAACAGGGTTTTCAAATGCCTTCACCCTTAGACGGAAAAACTTCTCTGTAAGAGTTTGAAGGCGAGAAACTTAAAGATACAGCATAAAACGCAGTGTGATGTTAACTGTTCAAAACGAAATACAGAGCAATACAAAAAAATCCACATAATGATTATAAACTCCTAATATTGTCTAGAGTGGGTTAAGCCATGCAGCCTGAAATCTAGGAGAAAGTTACTCATACAGGCAAACGCCTGTGCACATCCGTGCCCACACAGAACGGCACAAACACACACCAAAATCTGGGAATCACTGCCCAGAACATGAAATATTCATCAGTCATAAAACTTTAATTCAATCCCTCTCTCTCTGTCATTTTGGGAGCTGCTGTATTTTACTTTGTGAGGTAAACAAAACAAAAAAAGAGCAACTAAAAAAAACAAAAAAACAGATTAGTTTAAAACACATTGTCCACGTGCACAGACCAAAGCAACCCGTTATGATACCGCAACATTTCAGATAAAGCAAACTGACATTCATGCAGTTCCCGATTACATTTCAAAAAAGAAAGCAGCTGTGAGCTCTGTAACGTAATACGGTGGATTAAAGAGTCTAAACCATGGTACTTAAACAGATTCAGAAAACAACAACCATGAAATCATCATGCAGTTTTAGCATTCAAAAACAAAAACATCTGTTTTTCCTCTCTATATGCAGTCCTTTCTGTCATTTTTCCTGTACAGGCCCCAAAAAAAACCCATAATGAATCTCAGCTATGAAGCAGAATTGTGCGTAAACTCATCAACAAAGTCACAAACACTGTAGGAACGTACTCGGTGTGTAAACTGAGCAGCAACATTGTTGTAATAACTTTATTTGAAAAATAACATAGCTGATTTTCACACTCGGTCAACTTGTTTTTCTTCATTGGTTATGGTTTGATTTCTAAAGAAAACATCATTTATTAGAAGGCATTAAACAATTCTTGCCCCTTGGGCAGTGTGACTTTCCACCACAGGCACAGCATTCACGCTATTGGAAAAAAAAAAAAGTGTTTAGGGGAAGTGAGGTGGATGTTTTTAATTCAAAGCTGAAGATTGCTAAAGTTGGCGAAATTATTTATCACTGGATGATAAAAAAGCTAAAAGTTAAAAACATAAATTTTTGTCAACAATGTCAAAATTATGTACAGCATCAATTTAACAGAAGCTGTTTTCTGTTTCCAAATGAAAAAGCGTGTTTCATTTCCAAACCTCTGGTTGTACTCGCTCTGCGGTCTCTACACGGGGAGCATTGGGTTACCCGCCACCTTCAGGATGACGCCTCAGCACAACCTAACCACACTGCACAACCTGAACAGCTCTGATTTACCTCTGTGGATTCATCGAGTTAAGAAGCATATGGTCCCATTTCCAAACACAAAACAGTAACAAGTCTTTTTGCAAAGCCAATACTAAAGCAAATTGTTTTATTTCATGTTTCTTCTCCTATTTCAAGCTGCTGTTGCAAGCTTTCAGGAAGCTGACAGTTAGTCGCTAACAGCGCTGGTCTGGGAGATTCAGACAGTTTTAGCCTTGACTTTTGCATAAATCTGCATGACTATGGAAAGTAATTTTCCCCAAATGAATTTGAAAGGCCCATTTCAAATGTTTGCTAACTGAAAGTGAGTGCACGGAAACAAATTTCGCTTGATAGTAAATATGGAGGGGGAAAAAAAACTTTCTTTGCAAAGTCTTAGTGTTCGAGATGGAGATGAAAACGCTGGTTCGCTCCTGCTGTGAAATTTGGATCAGACCAGAGTGGATTTTGGAGATTTTTTTTCCCCAGTAGAGTGGAAGAGCAGGTAAGATGGCGTTGTGCATGCGCAGTTATTCAAAAAGGGACTTAGGGAAACTTTAGTAAAATTGTTGACTCTATCTGTAAGTAAGTACACCTTACATTTCTTTAATGTTTTATCTTTTTTCTAATGTCTAGCTGATATTATTTAACAAAAATCAATCTAAAGCATTTTTTACTGAAAATTGGACACATTATTTATAGTGTATTCATTTGAGAATCTGTTAACACATAAGGAAATAATGACTGTATAAAAAGAATGATCATTGACACATTAGTGTCACACAATACCGTTTAAGGATTAAACTCTTGCACCTGTAAACGCCATCCATAGAGAACATGGAAGATGTCACATCTCTGAGCATCCAAAAAGCTGACAGACGAACGGTCCTTGCAGATATTCATTAGTGTGTATCTGGAAAATGTCACATATGTCATTATATAAATTCAGTGCTACGGTTTTAGCATCACAGATTTCTTTAATTTGGTTTTAATTCATGTTGTAAATCATTGAATATGATTATATTACAGATAAATAATATCAATTCAAGAAAGTTTCATTAGTTTATCTCAATAAATGAGAACATAATCGAAAATAAGATTTGTTTTAAGTATCTATTATTACATTTTCATCATGAAAATGTCAGCCTGAAATGTAATCCACAGTAGGAACTCAGTATTTGTTTGGTGCTTCTTTTGTGGTGTGGCCTACAAGTCGTCAGCAGGTAACCAATGGTTGCTTTAATAGCAGCTTCATATTATCCCTGTGGTCACGTTGCCTCTTCTTCTTCATGACAAATGTTACTCCTTTTTCTCGTGCTTCTTCTTCTCCCACACTTTTTCCTTCCACCCAACTTTCTGTGAATATGGTTGGTTACAGCCCTCTGTGAACAGCCAGCGTATTTAGAAAAGTCTTTTTGATGCTCTCTCTCCTTGTAGAGACAATATTCTACTGGATCATTCTTCTCTGTGACACTATAAGCCATAAAACGGTCATAACACCTTTGTGAATTAAAATTATGTTTTTATTGGTCTGTTGTAATATAATTGGAAACTAAATTTAGTTTTTTCATCAGCTTGTAACCATGAAGATAAAATAAACAGAGAAAACAGTAGAAACACAAGACTGTGTGCGGGTACGCTGCAGCGGAACGAAATGAAGATATTCCTCGGCATTTTCTTCTCTGAACATTGAACGAACATTGTTGGCAGAATGAAGCCATGTCATTTTAACTTTACACTTTGAGGTGAAAGACGGTGATACGGGGGAAAAAAAGTGAAACAACACAGAGAGAGAGAATCCTCCACAGCCGACCTCATTCAACCCCGGCCACGCGTGGATGGTGACTGTTTGGGTAACGAAGTGAGCAGGAGACCATGTGGGGGGAGGGGTGGACAAAAATCGGAAGTGTTCGGGATGGAGGGGTTTATGCCCCCCCCCCCCCTCTCTCTCTCTCTCCCGAGGCCAACCCTCTTCACCTCCATCCATAATTCAGCAGACCCTCCCTCCCCCCAGCTGTGCAGACCCCCAGGGCGCAGCTCCACCGGGAGGACACAACACGCACAGGAGGAAGACACAAAGACGCCCTCCCACCAGCAAAACTACCGAATACAGCACAAACAGCAGGACAAATAGGGAAACACGACGCAACTCAGAGGTGAATCGCATAAAGCTTTCTATATAAAAAGCAAAACAGCACGAACAACAATCAGACAGCATCTTCAATCAGACACCAAAGCCTCGATCACAGGCTGGCCCGTTACAGTGAATTAACAGCTAACACACACAGAGGTTCACACACGGCCCCTCTTTGACTTAGACTCCTGGGGAGCCTAAATCAATGGTAATGAGTGTCGCTTTGCACTGCTTGGCCTCTGATAACTGAGCTCTGATCTAAATACGCGGCGGTACCTGCTCAGTTCACACAAGTTCCCTCTGAAGGGGACAAAGGAAGTGAATTTTTACAAATCTACATAAGAGTAGGGTCTTTCCCTCTCAAGAAGTCAAAAATAGAAATTTTAGATATTACTCTTTAAAGTGACACCGAATGCCATTTGCGCTTTTAAAACTAGCAAAACAATCAAAAAAGAAAACAACTTTCAAATTGAAGACATTTGCAAAATATCTATTATTTGTAAAAAAAAAAAAAAAAAAAACTACATGTGGTTATGATGTGCAACCAAAACGTTGCTATTTGAAAATGTTAAATCTGAATTCTACAGAAAAGCTTTGGGACGAGAAGAAGTGAACTGATAACATCAGAAACGACTCAGGACTCTGGACAATCTGGAGAGCAATTGGCAAAGAGAATGACTTTAAGGCTCTCTGTACCTCAGCCATCTGACAGAAGAAGACTGAGTGTCGTCCTACTGGCTAGATGGGTTGGATAATGTAGTACCAGCTGAGGTACCAACATCTGTAAATCTTTGGTTTAATTGAAAACTGTTACTTCTTAAAGTATTTCTCGCTTCCAAATAATCATCATCAGATTAAAGGTAGTATTTTTCTAAATGTAATAGTGCAAGATAATGGCAACTGCAATAAAACTAAACTTGCACATAATTGCTATATATATATATATATATATATATATATATATATATACATATAAGAATATGAGGAGCCCAGGAACTCCCTTAGCGAGCACAGACCAATTAAAGAGACTAAAAAGACATTCATAACTAATGTTTTTATTACACCATCCAGTACCTTTGGAGACTTTTTAATAGTTCATGTTTAACAAACTGAAACTCAAAGTGACATTAATTGAGACAAATAATGCATATTGATACATTTTCATTTGAAGGAGCCACCAATTAGGATAGTTGCCAAACGAAGCGCTGAAAAATCAAAGATCTCTTGATGAAGTTATAGCAGAACTAGATTTCCCCATTTGGTCTATTTACAGCTATGAGGTGCTGCGTGTTTTACTTTTACTTCAGCTGGGGGTCATTTTGACACCACTAGGCGTGAAACCAGGACTCAAACCCCCATCGCTGCAACAAGTGAACGACTCGGTCTGCCTGCTGAGGCACAGCCACCCGAGCTGTAACCACAGCCGAGTTCATTGTTTCAGTTCAACCTGGTAGATACTTATTATAATACCGAAAACAACAACAAAAATATATAAAAAAAAGTCAAACCTTTTATCACTGATTCTTACAAAGATGCTCCCAAAATAATGAGCTGCAAAGCTAGAAAGAAAAAAAAAAAGTTCTGTTTCGAGTCATTTTGCATTTTCGGATTTCTTTAGCGTCATTGTGTCTAAGTGTGTGTAAGAAGGTGTGTGTTTCTGGAGAAAGATGAAGGCGTGCCGCATAAACATTTAATAGCTTAAGTAAAGTGGTGCATAGACCATGGAGACTGGGGGGTCTCCAGCACACTGTATTATATATAAATATGGATCAGTCCATGTGTCGATAACAAAGCTCAGGGAGCAGCAGCGTGCACGTTTGCGTGCGTGTGGAAAGTGTGTGTTTTTGTACACCAGTCAACACTGTTTCTGCTGTGACGCCAACGTCATCTCTGCCTACAACCGTCGGTGTCGGCGTGTGTTTGTACTCGTGCAGAAACACATGTTAGCGCTTGTTTGCATGTTTTTGTTTTATCATGACACTGCTTTCCCCATGCATATGCAGATGACTGCGTCCTGGTGCGTGTGTAGGTGGGCGGGTGGGTGTGTAGCATCTATACACTAGATGCTACACACAAAAAGGGTGCAACTCTATTTATTATTGATATAACTTCCCATCCGTTCTCTCTCAGAGCTCGTCTTTCTGGGCTTTCTGAGATGTTTCTCTGTTAAAAGCCCGACTTGCATTTCACTCTTCATTTTTTTATGAACTGCATGTTTTCCGTCACGACTTGCAACGTTCACAAATTTCACTTTGGCAAAACAAATCACAGAGGCGTACAGTAAGAGACCTCGTGGGAGACTTTCCAGAAACAGTTTTTAAAGTAATTTTAACCAATTACTAAGTGGAGGTTTACAGGGATTTCAAAAGTAAATACCGGCGATGATGACTAACGTAAATTTGTGTTTTATACTTGCTTGCCAGCAGGATTTTGAGTATTTAGCTAAAACTGGATGTTTTTTAAACTCTTCTATCCAAATTATATCAATTCACATATTTTTACATCTTTTTTAAACTAAAAAAAGGGAGCAGATGAGAGCAAAAACTGGAGAAGATGAAAAGAAAGATCTGCAGATGAGGAGCAGAATTTATGTGAAAGGCTGGAAACAAACTTTCGCAATTCTTATTTCTGGATAATCCACCGATCCAAACTGGCAGTCAAAGGTACATTTTCCTATAATTTTCCTATTTTTTACAATAAAGCCAAACATGTTTAGGTTATATTATTAAAACCGCAAAGATCTTTGCTGAAAAGGTGGAAGCTTTTACTGTCAGGTTTATTTAGCAAAACAATTCCTAGTCCTATGAATTTGAACATTTTGTCACATTACAATCGTACACGTCAATGTTTTGTTATTGGGATTGTATGCGGAAGCCCAAATGGCTGTAGTGAATAATTGTTAGGTTGAATGAAAAGAATACACAACAAATGAAAATTTAAAAATGTGTGATGTGTACTACGCTGCCGCCTCTAAATCCACCTGCATGTAATTCAGTCCTAATAAGAGTAACAACACGATTTTGTAGAAGAGGAAGAGAATATTAACAGTGTGAGAAAAGAGAAAATAAAGACCGAGAGTGCAAAATGGGATGAGAAAAGAAATAAAAGAGAGCGCAAAGATAAATGAAAAGAATAAATGTAAGAAAGGAGGGGAAGAGAGGGCAGGATGGAGGCAGAGGAGAGCGGTCTGGGATTTGTATTGTTTCTCCTACTGGAAAGGAAAGCTGGTTTTGTTTTGCTCCGGGGCGCACAAAGTGTTGAGAAACAGGAAGCCAGGAGACCTGCCCATCCTCATGGACAGCTGGTGCCCTCCGATAGCTGGTCCCCTCTTCCTGTTAGCTACAGCACACACAATGGTTCCCACCCTAATCCAGGCCACCTGGAAACCGGCTCTCCGCCGCCCCTTTTCAGCCGTGCTTTCATAAAATCCGGACTCCAGCTGAACATGTCAGCTTGTAAACCCCAAGAAGACTTTATTGTTTTTAAAGTAACTGTAAACAGTTATTATCAGGATCTTCTTTTCTTGATAATTACAAAGGATACGCCTGCCTATCCCAATGAAAAAAAGAGCAAAATATAAGTTTCATATAGCACATGCAAGGCAGCCATATTGGATTTTGGAGGTGTCGATAAAAGGCGTGAATTCCCCACTTGTAATTCACGTTACAAGTGGGGACTTCTCAGGCAGTTTTCCTAATTAGAACTCATACTTTCCAAACTCTGAGTAAAATAATAATTAAACGGCATATTTATGTGCATTTTTCCTCAGATTTTTCTTGCGACATAAAACAACTAACTGAAAATCTCACAGTGCTGTTGTACCACAGTTATATAGTGGCACATGTTGTAAAAAGTGTTTCAGTTGCTCTTTGTACATCAGACTTTATAATAAACTTAGACGATAGTATATCATGCAAAAAGAGACATTTTAAAGACACATGAATCACACATCATGGTTGCAGTGATCCATTTTACCACCTGTGTTGTCACCTGGATAATGCATGAACACTGATATGAGTCTTTAAGATTGACAAGAAGGTTTTATTTTAATGCAAATGTTGAAGCTAATATTTCTCCCTGATGACTGGTCCATAAATAAAACAAAACAAAAATATAGATGGTCTATGATTGTAACAGAAAAGTTGGGAGTTCAAGTGGAAAAACATAAATCAGCTATCAGAGGAGAAGATGGACCCATTAAAGGAGAAAGAGCGCTCTGTTGAGATGCAGCGCGTTTGAGTGTTTCTCTCAGCGTAAAAAACAAGCTGATACCATCAGAATACTGATTTCACAAAACAACTCTGCAGGGGGTTAGCAACTTCTGACTGCATATTTTCAGCTAATTTGATTTGAAAATAAATGAACTAACAAGAGGTTATCTTACGTCAGGAATGCTTTTTACCGAGCAAAATATTAATATATCACACCAGGTACATACTTTAACAGAAATGCTAAAATAAGTTCTCACCCAGTACTTTTCTTTGCCCTCTCACTGGAATCCCTAAACTCAGTGCGTGTCATCAATTCAGCTGGAACTACTGGGAAAAAAAGCAATCTCTCCAGATTTTTTTTTTACTTTGTAAAATATATTTTCATTCTCAGTTTAAAGCCACTGAAGCTTGGTTTGAAGAGCTGATTGAGAAGCGACGACATCTTTTCTTTAGATTCGAAAGGTCTACCTGAACAGCATGCATCTTGTTCTCCCTACAGCAGAGGGCAGAAGGGCTTTCTGAAGAAGTCACGACAAGCAGGACTTGTCAGGAATGAGCCTATGAGTCTGAGAAGGAGGAGATCTAAAAAAAAAAACTAACAGCTTTGATTTTAGGAGTTTCTTTCAAGGTCAAAAACATAGATAATGTTTTATAAACTGGTTGCAACTCAGATCTGTCAAATCAAAGAACTCAATAAAATCAGAATAAGCCAACATTTCAGCAATCAACATCTCCGAAGTGGTTTCCGTATTTAAACTTATTTATCAAGCAATAACTTTAGGAATTAGGATCATATTTTTAAAAGGGTGGCATAAAAGGGGAACTTTAGTATTCACTTTAGCATTTTACTTTGTTTTGCACAATCATTCTTGCTTCTGACCTCTAAGACTTAACCTATGAACGTGTTTAAAGTTTTCACATATGTTTGATGCCGCAAACTTTTTCCTTTCTCTCTCTTTTTCCTGTGGATGTGCTAGAAAGAGTTCCTATTCGAACATTTCATTCCTTTAGTTTCTCATTCTATGTTTTCTGACAGGCTCACTGTCATTCAATCCTCTCACCATTTGAATCTCTGCTTTCAATAACTTTTTTTTTTTTTTTTTTCCAGTGCAGCCAAAAAACATAGAAGCATGTTTGGTGGGCAGACAGCTGTCAGTGATATCATTAAAATGGGACGAGCCGGGTTTACAATAGATGGCAGTGTTGAACTATTCTGCAGCAGACTGCACAGCAAAGCGTTAAGGCTGGATATTTATGTTGGAATCTATGATTTTTCTCTCTCCTCTGCAGGTCTTTCTCTCCGTCTCTCTTTCTTTGTGGCCAATCCAGGTTCCCAGTCTGGGCTCGACTGTCAATCAGTAACAGCCTACACCTCAGTGCTGCAGCTGAGCCAGGGCCGCATCATCCCACCTGTCAATCACCGCTCTACACCTTCAATCCTTTCCATCTCTCTAAAGCAGATTCGAACACCACCACCCGCTCCCCCATCTCTCCTTCCTCCTTTCAAAACAACCGCCACCACAGAAGCACTGAGATGCCTTTAACTCGCACACCACTACTTACGCACATTCACTAAGACACACACACACACACACCTACACACACTGAGACACAAACATTTGTCGTTGCTCCACCTTAGGAAGCAGGCATGAAAATATAGAAGGTGTGCACGGCTGTATGCACAGTCACATTCCAATAACTGAGAAGACTGAACGTTGTGATAATACATAATCAATATGCAGCAAGTACCTGAAAAATCATTTTAATATCGCAGTGCCAAGATATAGTGCTTAACCGTGGAGTGGGTTTCAGTAAACATGATCGAGAGATGAAGAGGTTCTGACTCAAGCTGGCCATTAATGTCTTCATATGACAATGTGCCGGAGAATAAATGGTTATTCAAAACTGTATGATGCTCTCTTGAAGCTGGGAGCAAATGTTCTCACAGAGCAGCGCAGAATAAATTCTCTAGATCTGAATCCAAATATGTGAATTTTCTTAGAGAATGTTCATACTATATGATATCAAGACCGGCACACACAGATTATTTTAACGTAACAACAGAAAACGTTTTCAAAAAAGGTTGCAGTTGTTCCTTTATTTACTAATTTTATCCAAATTGGAAGTTTAGCGTCGCTTGGTTACAGAAGCAAGCTGCTGCAGCTCAGAGCTCTTCCCATTAAAACAATAAAACCGATATAAGATAGGATAAGTTTATTTGTCACTGCACACTGTTGTCAGCATTACAACCAAACTGCGCTGTTTCCCGGACCGAGGAGTAAAATTCAATTCAATTCTCTTCTGTTTATTTAGATTGTGCCAATTTACAACGTATGTCATCTCAAGACGCTTTAAAAAGCTCAATTCCATCCAATCATCCAGACAGATCGGTTAAAACGTTTTCTATCGAAGGAAACCCCACAGATTGCATCAAGTCGAACTGTAAAAAAGACAAAATCATGAAGAAGGTAAGTAAAAATCAGTCACGAATCAAACAACAATAAGATGAGAATAGGAACAAAGCTGTTCAGGAGCCACTGGGGAGAAATGTGGTACGGCCAGTTATAAACAAGTTTTAGGTGAGAAAGGGAGCTGCAGAGAGAGTTATAAACGGTAACAAACGAAGGTGAACAAGCAACAGTGCAGGAATAGATAATAAACAACTGTGGCTGAGAATTCAGAATTACGTATAAAATATGGGAAATGCACAATGGAAACAGAAATTAATTGCACGTATCATCATACTGCATACTGGACTCTGGGGGTGGTGGTGGGGGGGGGGGGGGGGGTTAACATCTGAGTATTGAAACATAAGTAACACTGAAAGATGACAGAAATGACATCAGTTCATTAAAACACAGTTGTTTGTTGGGAAATGCTAGGTCCTGCTTTCATGTAAAAGTTACGTGGACACATCATCATCATCATCATCATCTTCGTCAAGCTCTGTTGATGCTAATGACGTCCACAAGCACAACACAACGTAAAAACTGCTCACGTCACAAAAGCCCACAGGACAAAGCTCTTGTGATTAAATCCCCAAACACGTTGCTCCTTCTCTCAAAGGACTAGGACTGGGCAATATTTTTAAGATTTTATAAATATCGATATTTTTTTATTAAAGAGACATAAGATGAGACTATATCATTTATATCGAGATGGTCTATGTTACGTTATAATTATACTTTAACATATTCTAGTTTTTTATTTGTTTGTAATATTCATCTACAGCTGTTTGTTAAAAAGAAAAATCTCCCTCTGAGACATTTGGGGGTAAAGCTTTGATTCAGAAATGGCTTTTTATAATTACATTATGAAGAGAAAAACATAAAAATACCATATGTCGGCATTCAGCCTAAACATATTGAGATATTATGTTTGGTCCATTTCTCCCAGTCCTACAAAGGACCAAAAGTTTCCACTGTTAATGTCCTGGTGGACTTTCCATTAACCAAGGACAACAAAAGCTGAGCCTTTGGGGAAAAAAATCAATTAATCAATTAATTTTCTATCAATGTATGTGGCAAAATTATTAAAATGTTGTATCTGTGTATATATAATGTTTTCACACATTCTAATATTTCACTAAATATAATGGCTAAATCCTTGTGGTTGTATGGCTATGGCTTTTATTCTATAGAAAATGATAGTAAATTCTATAGTATCTAGTATAAATCACTTAAGTTCTAGATGATTCTGCTGCAGGTTTCTCTCTATTCTAATAAATACGTTTGTACGCATAAAAAATACGTCAGCAGCATGTGTTTTGAATATGGGATGACTTTAACAACACCACATAAAGTAATAATGAGCAATCTAATACATACATTACTGCTTCCCCTTTCCTATCATTAATATTGCAGAACTTTATCATTATCCTTTATCGCTTTATGGCTTTGATCTTGTGTGCTGGTGGATAAGGCCCTGAAGAATGAAGTCTGTTTAGCTGATTATTTCTGCTTTTCAGACATGAATTTCCTTGACAACGTGCTATCAACTGTTTCTATGAACAAACAGGATTTGTTATTTCTATAGAAACTGTAAATGATTCAGCAACCCGCTTTAATTGCTGCAATGCTGGCAAGGAAACAGGTATTGAGAAAAAAATAAATGCATTTGAGATTTGTTCATGTAACTGAAATTAAATTTCAGCTAAGTTTACTAATTCCAGTGTTTCTTACGCAGCACGTTAAAATGGTGCTAAACTATGATCATTACATCCTACTTAAAATAGATCAATACTAAATGATTATGCTTATTAACCATAATTTTCTATTTTTGATTGTAGCCACTGAGTTTGGTCATTCTGACTTCAAGGCACAGCTGTTTTGGTTCATTCCTTCTCATGTAATAAAGAGGGCCCCTTGTCTTTTCTGCCTCCTCATTATGTCTTTGTGCTTCCTAAAGGAGAATTAGCTGTGGTCATTTCGTCACTGCAATAATTGGGAACCACAAAGCAAGGATAACAAAATTAATTGCAAAAGCATTGTGATTTTTTTTTTTTTTTGTGCAGTTTGTCCTCAACCAGCCCACGAAATACGCCGGGTTTTCCCTCCTTGTTTGAACTTCTGCTAAAATGAGCCTTACTCTTTGATTGCATCATGGCGCACAGCTTTCATCAGATGCCTCGTAGACTGCAAAGCTAGGCAAAACAGCCAGCCAAGTGTCCAGAACACCAGGAACTAGGACATAATCAGACAGAACTCTTTACATAAAACAGCACAAAACAAGAGCCTGCAAAGATTGATACATAGCTATGGGAATTTTAACCCAGGCCCTTTGAGTAAGAAAATAAATAACTTTACCAAACGGATACATTATTTTGAAAATATATCCCTTTATCAGCTTTTATTTGTAATGAAACTACAAAATAGTATTTAATGTTTGAGACAGGAGAGTCTAAAAGCTCATATTTAGTGAGCCTCTGATCGTAGAAAGGAGAAGGATCGTGAGGCAACAAATAATGCAATTTCTCTGGACAAGCATCTTACGTTGTCCTCTGTAGTGGTGATTGTCTCACATATGTGCAGATCACAATTAACAGGAATATGTGATCTGGTAAAATTAGGCTTTTATTAGTGATAAAATATGGAAAATTATTCAGGAGCCTTCTGTTAGGATTCTTAGGACTCATTGAAGCCATTTCACACAAATAACACAGTTGAAATTTGCTGTTACAGGTGGTTTTTGTGGAGTAATATTAAAGTAATAAAGTTTTTTTGTAGTTTTAAATTTGTAGTTTTAACAAATATGCGAAAATATTTTTTTCACATAAGTTACCTACTGCACCTTCGATGCATACTTTTTTTCATTAAAGTAAATATTATTCCTTACTAAAGTTTTAAATGATCTCAGTTTATTGCACTCTGAATTAAATATTGAGGAAAATGTAAGCTACAGACAATGAACGGATGGAACAACGGACAGATGGATGGAAATGATAATGTTGTTAACACATAAAAACTGAGAAGGTTAGATATATATATTGGCTGACTATTAAAACGCCTCTTATATGAGTTCAAAAAGAGCAAACATCTATCTATCTATCTATCTATCTATCTATCTATCTATCTATCTATCTATCTATCTATCTATCTATCTATCTATCTATCTATCTATCTATCTATCTATCTATCTATCTATCCATCTATCCATCTATCCATCCATCCATCCATTTTAGCGGTGCTAGCGTCACATGGATCCAAAACAGGCAGCGATGTATTAAACAGAGACTTGACTGATCAATTTTGCAAACTTTTTTTTTTTTACGTCCCCTATTGCTGTTTTGTCCAGTGCACAGTCAAACAAAAACGATTAATGCTGAACAACATAAAAATGTTCACATTAACTGATTGTGGGCCAACATACCCAACAGGACTTCGTGCAAAACCAGCTTTGTTGTCTATGCAGAACTGTCTGATCACTCATATAGCACTTACCCTCAAAAGACCAAAAGAGAACTATTTACTGGTTCCTGACCAAAAAAACAACAACTTTAGATTTACAAAAATGCCAACAATGTTTTTCTCAAACAAATATTCAAAGCTGGTATCAAAATAAAGGTCTAAAAAAAAACAACAGGCACACTGAGTGCTCATAAAGAAGACCTCCTGTATTTACAGCAGTTATCTTCAATATGAGCTATTTCCTCCGAGAGGCAGCTGGAGATGACTTTCCAAACACCCCAACACCAACACCAGTCTTTACAATAAAGAAACAGATTCGGTAAATTACCTTTTCTAATAGTCTCTATGCTAAATGTTATGAAATTAGAGCACGTCATCCAGGAGTGAAAGGATTTTTATTTATTTTTTGTAATTATTACGTAAGCCACTTAAATAAATATGATACATAAGACACTGAAGAATTAGAAATGTACTGGGTAAGAAAAAATAAGTAAACGTGAAAATGAAAATGAACACAAACACAAATAAATAAAGGCATTACAAGCGAAAGCTGTTTAACAAAACCAACTTCATAAGTTTTTTCGTCGAAGAAACATTTACATTTTTTGCAGAAATGCCATAAGTCTGATGAAGTGGAGCTAAAATAATCTTTAGTATAATCAGTATTAATCTCTTGGTTTAACACCTGAGGATTTATATTTAGAACCCATACAGCTGCGTTACTGCAGTTTGGTTCCAATCATTTATTTAACAGTATGTTTATTTTATTTTATTTTTCCATGGTTGCTTTTAAATCCTGGCAAACTGTCCTCCCCACTGGTCAGTATTGTTGTGACCTGCGTGACAGTAACTACATGTATTCAGTGCTTTACACAGAGCTGGAAGCTATAGGATTACTCCAGCGTGGGGTCACATTTACATTTTTTTTTTTTGCAAAGGAGAGAGCTGGCGAGATTAAGCATGGAGAGTAACGACACAACAGAAGGAGCTTACATATCTGAGCTGCAAACAGGAAAATAAAAAAACAAACAAAGGATGATGTAAGGATAATATGAAAGGTGAAGACTTTAAAAATAAACAGAAATTTCTTTATTTTACACCTAATTGAGTATATTTACATTATGTGGAAAGCAAATGGTTTCAGATAAAATCCTTATGAGTACATGATTCCTTTTAATACAAGTTTTAGTTTCTAACTACTTTTTAAAATTATATCAGAAATCATTTTTTGTGTTTTTCAATTAAGTCAAGATAATCTTCTTGGTAAAGTCTTTCAACCTGCTTAAATCTGGTAGAAAGCTGTGAAACTAACAAAAGGAGTAAATGTAAGTGGGCTATCCTTTCAGAACATCAGTTCAGACTTTTTCTAGCACCAAAACAAACTGGTTTTGTTTCCAGGGTTGACTCCAAGTAGAAGGGAGCCTGAGAGCATTACATTTAAACCACAACCTGTAACGCTATTAAATAAATAAATAAATAAATACTGCTCTTCATGGTTTTGGAAACCAGGGCTTTGTACAATGCAGCAGGTTCAACACCTTTAGCATGTAACTAGAATCTGGTTATTAATTTGGTAAGTGGACCCAGGGTTACTGACTCGGGACAAACGCATGTTCGTATAAAACAGATGTAGGTGGAATGAGGAGACCAATCAAAATGAAGAGGCTGGAAGAAATCTGGGACACTAAAAGTAGCTGCGATATCTGCTAATATTTACAGATTACTTTACTACAAGAATCAGTCTACTTTTTTTATTTTCATCAAAATAATATTGTATGTTATTTTAAATTTTGAGCCAGTAAAAACAATTACAATACAATTAGTTCTAAATTGTCAATAAAACCTTATAAACAATCACATTTCTGTGGTGCACAAGTACTTTCAACTTCCCACACGGCAAACAGTTTGGAAACCAAAGAGTCTGTAATCAGTGGAGAACCTTTAAGTCCAGGTTAGAACAGACTAAATATTGTGTTTTTAATGTTTCTTTTTTTTTCTTTATTTCTTTTTTTCTTTATCCTTTATTTTAATGTTTCTAAGGCTGTCCTGGTTTAAAAAGAAGGTCCTTTTATTCTTCGCAAATTTGATAAAGATTAGAGAAATCTTAAAATGTGCTGGTCATTTCACTGCTTCTCTATTTTGAACATCTGCAGTTGTGCTCAGAAAATTAATGGAGCCATAGAACGACAGAAACTTCAAACAAAATATGCCTAAAAATCAAACCGTCGGCTTTGAAAATAACAGATTTAATTTTCCATATCTATTTATAGTCTAATTCCAGGAAAAATTACATGATTCTAATACAAAATATCCACCAGCAGGAGGTAGAGGTGTTTCGGTTTGATCAGACAGCAGAATATGTCAGCTGTTCCAAATAGAGGTAAAAAATATGTAATTAGGGTATCGGTGGACAATAATTAAATATCAATATATGTCGTGATATAACTTTTTTCAATAAAGGTGATATGACATTTCCAATATTTCAATATACATTACAGACTATGATTGCAGCATTTGTCACCGACCGGCGTTCTGGGTTTCATGTAATTTTATGTTTTATATTTTAAAGCAAGTATTTATAAAATGTTATAATGGAGGAGTTTTATAAACATGGCAAAATAATTGTCATAAGTTTGTACAAACATCTGTTTTAGGCGTTCTCGGCAGTCTTTCTGTGGCTTTTATTTTGCTTATATTGATATTGTAATTTTATCGTATCGACGGAAATGAGAAAATATATTGTGAAAACAGTTTTGGCCACATCACCCGGCCCTAAATTGGGGTGTAAATCAAAGTTGTCAGAAAATATTTTGCAATTCATTTCAGTCATATCATGACCATCTATCTAAATAACTGACATATAAAGACCTAACTACAAAAAATAAAGTGTTATGCAATGGTTTAAAGTTACAGTTAAGATATGGTTTATACAATGTCTTATAGAAATAGGAAATAGATAAGAGGTTCTGGCAGACCTTTATGCCCCTCTGGCCATGCTGCCCCCGGTGGTGAAACATATCGCCATATCAAAAACCGGACATCAAATTGCTGTGTGGTTGCTTTAAATTATATTTGCACTAAACAATTCACAAAGACAGATCCAGTAGGAGAAGATTTAGTTAAATGTCTTTTTATTTAATTTTTTTAAATTCAAGGAATGTGAGCATGATGACGAATTTACAGTCAACATGTAGCCATTTTAGAGTACATGTTGTGCTCAGATACTCTTGATACATGACAACGAGATATTGTCAGAGGCGTGCATTTCAATTAACATTAGTTCCTTAGTTTCTTCTCTCAGGGAATTGACTGGATTAGAGACCGGATCAGGTTTCCAGAACGAGTTGCCATGATGATACAGATTATCAAGAGGTTTTGTCTATTTTAGCTATCATGCAGGTAATGTTGAAATGTTAATGTGAATATTATTTGGACCGTATGGAAAAAATACATGTAAAGGTACCCTGGTGTGCTTACTGTTATTATGCTGAGTTATACATCTAAGAGATCGTCTGTTCTGAAAGCTTTAACTGGCTCTTCGCTACAAAGTCCTTCTCCTTGCTGAGCCGAGCTGTTTTAAGCTGAGACTAAAGCCAGAGACGGAACAACAATCAGCAGACAATAAATGACCAACTCCAGCAAATTATTTGCCCTTTTTCTTTATGTGTTTATACGCTTAAATAAAAGTGTCATTTTTAATGATTACCATATGTAGTAGTTTGTTGTGCAGTCTTGAACAACAACACTTTCAATAGTTTAGTTTTTCCAAGACATGAATAAAAAGGAAAGATATTTTAAGTCGGAGGTGTTTTTGTGAACATGGGTGCAACTTAGCGCACCTGGATGTGAATCGACAAAAGCTCGAAACTGACGGTGAGTCATCATCGCCATGGCGTTAAGCCTCCGGTTCCCGAGGGAACAGGGTTACCATCTCTACACCGGTGGGGATTTTTATTTTTACATTTGAAAAGCAAAGCTGAGCCTGGCTAACAACAATCCTCCACTGCATGTCTCTCGGCTCCCGCTTCCTCCTCCTCCTCCTCCTCCTCCTCCTCCTCCACCGGTGAGCTGCGACACACAATAACACATGCAAACACAGCCGACGCTACTCACACATCTGCTCATTTCAGAGCACCACGTCCTTATCTATGTCCGTGTGATTTTCAATATGTTTCGAAACAAAACATGCAGATGAGATGGAGGGAACAAAATCACAAACTCGGGGAGAGCATCTGCTTCGTGGCTCAGATGACAAACTGCAGCGCCGGAGTCTTGGTGTTTCTGGAGTTCAAAATTAAGTTGCGAAACTCAAGCATGGCAAACTTTTATGGATCTAGAAATAAATGGCGCTATAAATTCTTAAGATGGGAAACAACAGCAACAATCCCCCATCCACTGAACAGGCATAACATTATGACTACAGACAGATGAGGTAAATATCTCAGTTCGTCTGAGCATAGAAGCGGAGGCACATCGTTGCTAGACAGCTTGGGCTTTGAGGTTTTATTGCATTCATGGCTGCATATCTGCAGACCAGTCAGAGTGCTGACCCCTGACCACCGCCACAAATACCAACAATGCATCAGGACCAGAACACAGAGCAAAGAAGAAGGTGCCCTGCTCTGATAAATCACATAATCATCTACACCATGTGGATGTGCGTCTCTCACCATGTGGAACCAGGATGTTATAGATGAACCCAGGATCCATTTGGTTGTTAATTTCACACCCCCTACCTTAGTACTGCTGAATACCATGTACAGTGTTTTAGGGAAATGATTATGGCTGTGGCTTCTTTAAGCAGAGCAGATATTCCTGCCACCAAGCCAAAATGGTTCAGTAATGTTTGAGGCGTGGCGTGGCCTCCAAATTCTCCACATCTCAATCTAATCGAGAGTTTGTGGGACGTGCTGGATAAACAAACCCAGTCCATGAAGGACTCACCTCACAATGTGGAGGACGTAAAAGATCTGTTTGTAAGATCTTGGTGCCAGCTACCACAGAACAACTTCAGAGATCCAGTACGATTCATGTGTCAAGGGTTCCGGGTTCTTTTAGCAGCAAAAGGGGGACTAACCAACAGGAAGGTGCTTACTATGTTGTGCCTTACTGACATGTCTGCTCGCTAGTTATGAAGAAAATGAGATAAAGATATAACCAAACAAAAAGACAACATACTGGTTTTAGCGAAGCCTAGCAGTTTAAATCAGTGGACCCCAAACAACGGGTTCCTGGGTCTTGGCCATTGGTTCCTGAATGCGGTGCAATCAATAAATATTTAAAGTAATTTCCGTGGTATTGAAGAGTGGAGCGTGTGAGTGGGTTTATTTTCTCAACACATGCCTAGTGAACGGCCATGCTGCCTGGAACGTCTGGCCATGATTAAAGTGTGTACGATTTTCACACTGGCGCCCCATCTAGCGGTGCGCTAAATTAAGTACAAACTGCTACAGAATCTGTTGGAAGTCAAAAATGTGACAATGTCAACATGTCCTCCATGCATTTGGTACCAAGCTGCTGCTAATAGCTACGGTCATCCTCTGAAATGGTTTTTGGCACAGTAGCAAAGTCAGCTTATTATAAGTTACATTTTTTTTCTAAAGTCACTTGTAAATTCCCTGAGTCGCAGGCTGCAGTGCTTTGAGCTAGTTTCTGAATATGAAGTCACTTATTTGGGTGCTAAAATAAGCAACTATAAACACAAGATCTACTTGCACTGCTGCGCTATAGACACCATGAAATATCCCTCCGCCTACACACATAGTCCCTGAGAGGGAGACGGAGACTAACAAACTAGCCGTCTCTGCCGGGAGCACAGAGTACTTGCTGGACTACACTGCCCTGTTCATAACATAACTGCAAAATAAACATCACTGTTATATTTAATTAACTTACCTGTCGAGCAGAAAGCCTGAAACCTCTGCATCCAGAGGTTGCATCAACAGAAAACGGCACATAGAATGATCTACGGTCGTCTTTGCTTGTTTTCTACTCCTCTTCTACCAACATCACGTCTTATATATACAACATATAGGAAAAACGCGTAAGCCTGACAAGCTACTTTTCAGCTACTGAAATCAGAAATGATGCAACATGGTGTCTCCCATTGGGTGCATCGCCACCTATGTATTTATAAACTACTAAGTTATGAGAAGGCTTTCCATTAGACTTTAGACTTTACCAGAATATGTTTTCACAAAAGCAATACTTGATTTTTGGTAATTAAAAACCTAATTAGTTACACACTGTTCCTTTAACTTCACTGTCATGACCACAGCAGATAAATTTTCAGCTGTCTTTATGCTAGCGTATCTAAAAGCAAATGGAAAGCATGAAAAGAAACATCTAGTTTAGTTTAAGGTTAAAATCACACAAAATCTTAATTCTGATGAGGCGTTTTAAACTTTCCTCCTAATGTTTTTATGCGTACACTGTACACATTCATCCAGGCCTCATAGTGCATAAATCTGCCTGTCATAAAAACGGATATAAGCAGCTGAAAAGCAACACCCTTACAGCTGTATTGGAATAAAACCTATTTAGTTCAGAAATGGCCCTGTTTGTCTCCACATGTTAAAGGAAACATAAAAAATTGGCGATTCCACCAAGCAGCCAAAGCTTTTTCCAAATACATTTGAAATGTTTATGGAAGGTAAACAATCAATAATTTTCTAAACTTAAAATGGGGTTTACATGAAGAAAGGCAATTTGTGAACAGTGAAGCCAATATATTAAGGCTGTGATGAAATTTTCAGAAATATGTTGCCACTAGTTAGGTGTGACATTGCATCAATGCTCAGCAGTCACATGCAGAGTAAAAGCAACAGTACGGAGAGAGCGATAGCAATTTTCTCAGAGACACAGAGAAGTATGCTGTTTGGGGAAAAAAATACATATTTCAGGGGTAAAAATCTTTACTGGGAGAGCTCACTTTTTTCAGTGAGGCGTTTCAGTGAGGTATTTTGGGACATGTATGAAATCAATTATTTGACTAGAAACTTGGTAAAAAAAAAAAAAAGTGGCAGGTTAAAGAAAAGGAGAAATACAATAATTATTTTTTTTTACTTCAGCAAAAAAAAAAAAAAAATCATTTGACAGAATAATGAACACCACAGACAGAGGTCTTGATCTATGTGCAGACTCAGGTTTCCTGTAAAACATAACACAGGACTTTGCTTCACAACCTACTTTGAGCTCTGCCTCCTACAGCGTCATAAAAATCCATATTTCTGCTAGATGGGGATAATACTGAGGGCGGATGAATTGCATTGGTAAGATCTTGCTAAATTCCAGATTAATAAAACAATGACTGACAAAGTGCAAAACGTAAAGCTCATAGGAGTAAGGTAAACTATGCGCTGAAAATGAAAACAGCAGGTAGCGCAGCAGGTTACATGTTGACTGCCTGACCTCCCTGACATCTGGTTTCAGGAGGCTTTCACGAGAAAAACGGGCAGTTTGTCTCACAGCCATCCAGCTTGGCCTAAAAACACTTAAATCTTTAATTTGTTACAAATGATGCCTGCGGTTTCCTTACTGTATCTCTTTGGTCCATCTTCGAGGCAGAAGGAGAGGGTGAGGGTAGCATCTTCCTCGAAAAACTCGGTAGCAAAGGCGTCCCACCACAAACTGTCACTTTCCTGTCAGAAGAGAAACACAAGGACAGATTATCAGAGCTGCTGCAGCCCTGTCTAATCACACACTGATAATGATCATCTATTATTATCACAATATATGTTTTATCATGAGCACTGCATGATGCACTGCGTGAAAACAGTGTGTACTATTAGGACTTTGGGTTGTTTCACATAAGAAACATTTAATAACCCAGTAAATATTTGTTATGGAGGTTGTTGCATTCTTTCGCATTGTTATACAAATTCAACACAGATTCTTCATAATGTGACATGTTTTATAGTGTAGTGTCACAGCTATTTTTAGATACCTCAAAACATGTCAAGCAGTCTTCTGGATTGTTTTGTCTGTGTCACAGCCAAAGCATGACAATTGTGTATTAAAGATATATTTCTCATTAATCATATGTAATATTCAACCTCTTTTATAAATCCACAATTATCTAAATTTAAAGAAACAAGTGTTTCAAATAAATCTCTACATCACGCCACATCCCGCCTGTCAAGGCAATTTATTCGACCCTCAAGAGCCAAAGAAGGCATATCATGTCATAAAGTAGAGGTATAAATCCTTTTAAAGTGTATAAAGAGGCTAAAACTGTGCCTCTTGTAGCAAATGTTGATTTTTTTAACTATATAGTATCAGCATCCTGCCAGATGTCAGTTTTTCCACAAGACATTTAAATAAACCAAAAATGTCCAAAAAGAGAAAAAGTGATGCAGAGTGATGAGAGTTTAAAGTGAAACTCATCTCATAACTTTTTATTGCAGATAAACTGTATAAACTGGGCCTAGTGTGCTACTTTTGCGTTACTGTCAAAAGTTTTACATTTCTATATGAACTGCAATTACATTATAGAATATAGAAATGAGTTTGACTCCCCTGCTCTGCATCGTACAATGAATCACAAGTTTCACTTTGGACTTGTTTATGATATTCCAAGTTTGCACCCATTGTTAATAATTATTATTGTGTTGTTTTGTTTTTACTTATTAGAAGTTTCACGTTTAGTGTATGTTTTTATGCCAATATAAAGTAAAATACACAGTATTTCTGCTCAAGAATAACGTCTAAAACCTTGAGGTAGTTAATTGCACATAGTAGTTTTAGCAGTAGAAATAAATATAACGGAGGCGGTGGGGAACTGCAGGATAATACTTCCAGCTCTGGGTCTGTTAAAGTGATTTTTTTTTTTATCATCCATCTTCTTCATACAGCAGGGATGGTAACTCCCTGCCCCCCCCCCCCTCCACACCTTCCTGTTAATATTGGCGGGATAACCCCCCCCCCCCCCCCACCCCCTGCCTCCCACTTCCACCCAGCGACGTTCAGCTGATGCTAATTTACTCTGACATGTTATGACAGATCACCACGTTTCAGTCTGCGCAGGAGCCGGAGAATGGCAAGCACTTCCCAGATGTTGACAATTAGCGTTGTCACCATCGAGCAGTGTCAGGCCTGACGAGCGGTGACCGGAGCGGCCCGCGGGTCAGCGGGTCTCATCCGCCGCGAGCCCGACGCAAAGAGGAGGACGTTGGCGCGCAGTCCCAGAACATAACCCTAATCAATCTGGGAAATCAATAGACGATCATGAGCCGGTGGCGAGCACCACTGGAGTGAGATTCTGCTAAAAAATGTTTTAATCAAATAATTTTTTTATAGTAAAACCATTACTACAAGATATTTGGAGAAATATGGAAACTATTTTAACTTGGGGACAAGAAAACGCCTCATGTTATGATGAGATGCAGCTTTTTTTGTACTTTTTCAGAGACATTTTAAGAATTTAGTCAAGTGTCTACTTGTGTCTAACAATAGCGTATTAGAAAATATTATTTTCACTTTTTCAGATGTATTTCTTTAGGTTCACACTAACAAAAAACTGCTGCAAACTGTTAGATCTCAAAAGCTGGAGGCAACAAAGATTTCCCTTATTCCTTCATTAACTGGTCACAAAAATGTAAAAAACTGGTTCAGGTAAAAAAAAGGAATACAATATGAGCATGACAAATATTAATAAATGCACTCAGAGAGCAAAGAAAAAAGAGCAGTTGTGCACCAAAGTTGCTTGTTTTGCAGCCACAAGCTGAGCCAAAGACATCACCTTTAAAAGGACACTATTGACCTGTAATTATAGCGCTCCCACTGGGTCAATCAGAGTAATTGCTCACCCCAACAGTGCAAAAATACATCTCCCCCTCCCTCAGTGTAGCAGTAAAACAAACTGATAATTGATTACATGCCAGGAGTTTGTCTGAGTGCATCTTCGCTTTTCAAAAAAAAAAGTCCTGAAAAATAAATAGAATCTGGAAAGCCGACCGTCCGTCCACTGGGGATGAGCTGCACGAGTCGCCGTGTGTTTCTCTGTGCGTGCGTCACACTGTGAGAATCAGCAGGTGTGAACAGCCAGCACGTGTGTGGTGTCATGTGAATATATCTTCTTCAAAAAGACAGAGAAGGGCGGCACACCGGGACAAAAGAGATGGAGAGAGAAGGAGACTGAATCTGGTGCTGGTCGGCATTCAGGCGCAGTTCGCCTCGTAATCCAGAAGCAGAAGGAGACAGGCACGCTCGGGATTGACAGTCAAGTGAGGGGTAGCCAACATGCTCACTGCTCTCACACAATGGCCCTTAACCATCCTGAACCACTCTCAGTACAAATACTTGAAGTAAAACACGACAAAAAACATTAATAAAGTCAAACAAATCAAGTTTTGTAAAATAATGTTCTACCAAAACTGCGTTAATGTGGCCTAGTTTCTTCAGCACAAAGTCAGTCATAGGCTGGGTTTCCATCGATGATATTCACACTGAAATGTGAATGAACAGCCATTCTCAAACATCATGTTAAAATGTCCAGATCTGCTTTATTAGGTCGAAGGTCCAGATATAGTGGCGAATAAATCCTTTTCATTACATTAGCTTGCATATAACAAGCAAAAGAAATGTCACTTTATGCCAGGACCTGTTCGTTTGTAACACTAAGAAACTCTGAATGTTGGCAGTAAAGCAGAATGAGCACTCTAATTATCTAAGATAATTAATCTTAAACTTGATGAACTAATTTACTTTTCATGCCTCGATAAATTAAGGGCCCTTTTTTCACACAAAAATATGTAAAATACATAAAGTGAACATAAAGTGCAACAGAATGGTTTAACGTTGAAGTAAAACTTACAGATTCCCTGTTATAATACAAAGGAATCTGACTTCAATGTGACGCCCAAACTTAAAACCCCATGAAAGATTGTTATATGCTCCCTGATACAATTATAGTATATTCCAAATTATTTTTGTTTAGTTTGACTTACAAACTAAACATATTATTTGACCTAAAAAGTAGCTAATTGTAATGTTGGATTCTTCCATCACAGAAATCTTCCTGTTTTACTTTTAGTTATTCTTGAAAGTTTCAAATCATCAAACAGATTTTAATAGCAGACCAAACTAATCTGACTCAACACATGGAAGCTATTTATTGCCCTGCTTTTTAATGCTTGAGCTTAGGATCACAAAGCCATTGGACACTAACACCACCATATTCAGGTGTGATGATTTTTACTCCTGAAAGGCTTCGTTAATATTACAACAGGTGTAAGCAGATGTTTCCGAAAAGCCACTGTTATATTATAACGAACATCCTGGGATATAAAAGATATAAATTCAATCATCACTAAAAAAACTCTCTTTTGTATTTACTCAGGTTCTCTTTGTCTACTCGATGATCAAAAACATAAATGAGAAACGAGAAACACCTGCAAGGGTCCTGTTATAGATGAACAGAAATACTTTTTCACAGTACAGGAAATGATCAGTATGGTTTAAATTTAATTTCACAACTACTCTGATTAAAACTGAAGTTACCACTTTCATAAATATTACATGTTGTAAAAACACACCTGAACTACATTTTTACTAGGCAGACTTGCTGTTTAAAAATAATGGCATTTAAGTTGACAAACTGTATTTACTTTTTGTTTTATTTTTTTGTTTCTGTAATGTAAAATGAAATCTGGATTTAACCAAACTAGTTTCATGATGCATTTCTATGGCAGACATTTCCCCCTGTGGGACTTTTTTTTATTTACATTTGTCTACGTAAAGACCTTAAGATGTTTTCTGAGCCAAAAAGAGTTTTCTCACAAATGCATGATGTAAATTTCAACTTAAACAGTTTAGATCTCAATCTAATGAAGTATTCAATGAATTTCTATGTGTTCCATAAAACGGCCTGTCCCACCAGAATAGCGTTTTAGGCTCCAGTATTCCTTTAATCTGAGTTTCACCTTCCCACAAATAGTTTTGGCTTCTCCGTTTGCCTTTCTCTGCATGTTTTCAATATTGTCCTGAAACCAAAGCTTTAAAAAAAATGAATGTTCTCTCAAACTTAATACAGTTCATTTTAGCAGTTGCCCGATATTTGACTCAGGCCTGAGACCACCCTAAAGAAAATGAGAATTTCCCGTAAAAGCAGAGCGGACAACAGTGCCTATTGTCTCGTCTCCATTCGCTGCGTTAGGCCCAGCGGGGTTCAGCCACAGCTGATGTGCTTTTGTTTGTGTCTTTATTGACGAAAAGCCTTCCTGACGCAGACAACAGGGGAACGTGAAAATGACCAGCCGTCTTTAAGACCAAATGCCTCCTTATCATTGTGAAGTCCTACTTAGGATTGGCAACCGTCAACCCCTCAGAGTGGAGCTGCCTGGCAGCTTTTGGCCGGTGGGGCACTGAATTAGAAAAAGAGGCAAGCTGTGGCCAGATTTGGCCAAGATCTAGAAGAAAGGAGAAACTGGAGACCAGACAGCAGCAAAAGCCCAAACAGCAAACAAAAGCCATGTGAAACCCTCAGCTGAAGCTAAACCAAACTCAGTCAAGACTCCCAGCTTTGTATAAAGTAAGGAGGCTTCGTTATTTCCGTGAATGGTGATCAATGTTGGGCGAAAGGCAAATACTTACTGTAACATTTTTTAGCCGTCATTCCTCTGCCTTGCAATAGGTTTCTAGACTCCTTTGTATTTTTTTATCTCTCTGCCTATCCTCACATCTGTCTCCCTCTCTGCTGCTACCCTGTGACAGACAACATCCTGCCTTCATTCACGCCCGTGGACTCTCTGACGAACCGCGTGGCATGACGATGTTTGTTGTCAAAAGCAACAAATCAGGCCGACTCCGAGGGACCTTAGGTGAACTGACACAGTCGCAGCCGTGACGGCCTTGACGGCCGTCAGACGATAAGGCTCTATTGATTCAAATGAATCGCGCCCCATCTGAGGGGGATTTATCAATGTGTCAATTGCCCACTAGCCAACCACAAATCACCAGCACAGTCCAAACCCCGGGGGATTTACAGGGAATCAAGTGGATTGGAGGGACAGCGTCGTAAGGATCCTCAGTAAATAGCAACAGAGCCGAGGGTTAAGTCCTGGCATAAAGAAACATCCATACAGAGTGGAAAGGCAGAGTTTCATGAAAAATACCCTTTAGTGCTGCATGTATACACAAAAGAACCAGCATGCTTTATAAGAGCAAAATGCATATAAACACGCTTCAACTCACTTATTCTTCTGCATGTGTTTCTAACAAACCAGTACTTCTTCTGCTTAACATGGACCAGTTTCCCAGGAAGGTTCTGTCCGTCCGTGTCTTTTTGTTACTGGCCGTGTCCAGGGCCTGGCCTCGGAGAATAACCGGTGTCTGAAACCCTCTTCAGATCCCGAATTGTTGGTAGTGCAGCTGACTGCCGTGTAAAGAAAAGTTCACTGTACAATAAAGTGCATCTCAGTAAGGTTTGGCCAAAGTGTTTTAAATCCAGCGCGTTAGATAGGAACTGGGCAAAAAGCTGGGTGGCCCTCAAGCCCGGCTGGAGAAAATATTAAACTGAAAACATATTTTATGTTAACCAACCAATCCTTGATTATGGTTCACTACCTGTTTAGAGACAAAAACAACTTCCTGTCATTCGTGTGATGCATTTTTACTGCTGTGACGACCGGTAAAATATACTTCCACATTTCCTTTTTTACATTTTGGAACATATTTTTTTCTATTTTTAACATTTAGTTAACAGAACTGTAAATAGTAACTTTTGCTCTATTTTGTATAGACTTTGTCTCTGCACTTAAAGAAGAATCTTTTCAATCTTGTTATACACTGTTTAATGACATTAAAGCATATCCTGTTCTATTGTACTATGTATACTGGGGTAATTTACAAAGCGGTTTAATAATGAACAGCCATCATGATGGACCACGAGTACGGCGTCTCTAGAAAGTTTCTGTCTTCTTTTTAAAAAGGGAGACTGGACCTTTATCTTCAATGACTCCTTCTTCTCAGACACGTCGGTCCAGATTTGTTGAACACAAATATTGTGACAAATGTTCCTACCGTGAATGTTTTTCTTGAACAAAAGGGGGAAAAGAAATGTCTTGAAAAATGTTGCAGAATTTATTTTACAAACCTGCATATTAAGGGAAATAAAGGCAACATTAATGTCAAGTGTGACAGCAATGGAAAAATAATGTGCTTTAAAATCAGTTATCAACTTTGGTGTAATTTTACTACATTCTGGATTTTTTTTTTTACTATATGTTTAACTATTTTTTACATTGTCGATTCCCATGTGAATAAATATGATTGCGCTCAATTGAGGTTTGCCCTTTAGTGGTATAATCAAACGACTTGATGTGGGAAACGGAACTGGTAATTGGACAAAAGAGTTTTATATTTTTTTAAATATTTTACTGTCACTTATACCATCATTGTAATAAATATTCTGATAAAATAGAAAGTCTACGTCACTTAACATTTGGTCAGTATACTCTATCCCAAGTTGCACATTATGACTGAAAAAGAAGTTATTTTAATCCTATTAAAATTCTTTCATCCATAAATTCCCCTGATGTAATAAATTTTCCTAAACAGACACAAAATTAAACAGCAACACCAACTCGGAATTTCATCTTTTGCATCTTAATGAATGTAAAACGGAAGTGATTTTATTCAGTCCCAAATGCTCTGTGCTGATCTCGTCATCCTGACCCACATTTTAAGGCTGTTGTCTCCAGCGTAGGTGCTGAAATAGATGCTGCTTATTGAAAACCATGTTAAAACTGGTGAAATCATAATTCTTTCCATCTTAGACGTCTCCGCTCTCCTTTCTAGGCGTAGCTCGGAATCAGTAATCGACGCTTTTATAACCTCCCAGCTGGATTATCGTGACCCTCTTCTAGGAGGAATTGGCCAGGGCACTTTGTCACTTTTATCTACAACTAATACAAAATGTGACACGGCGGATTTTAACAGGCACAACAGACGAGAGAACGTCAATGTCGTGGTAACCTCCCTGCCAGTGCTGATCATTTATTTCACAATTCATTTTAAAATTTGTTACTTGTTTTTAAGTCTCTATCGACTGTTTTCTGTAGCGGCCTCAAAGCTCCGCCTCTGCATATAAGACAAGCTCCTTCAGCTGAGGTTTTTAAATCTTACTATGAAAGCTTTTACTCTTTGGCTTTTAACCCAGTATTAGTCTGATATCGGTTGTACTTTTTAGTCTGACTTTATTGTGCTGTTGGTGATTTTAGGTTATTTGTTTTTTTCCTGAACGCTGAAGTTAGGCACCAGCAACCCCCGCGACCCCATGAGGGATTAAGCGGGTCAGAAAATGGACGCATGGATGTTTTTTTTCCTGTCTTGTGTTTTACTTGTGCAGCCGTTTGGTCAATTGTGTGTTGTTTTTGACCAATCTGTATAATCTGACTGAATTTGACTTTAAAAAGTGCCTTAAGATGATGTGTTTCATGAATTGGCGCTATATAAATAAAGTGGAATTGGATTTAATTACTGTTTAAAGTGCAGTATAAATATGGTATAAACTAGTATGGTATACACAATAATCAATAAATCAATTCATCACACGATACATTTTAATCGCACGATTAATTAAAATGAGCTCGGTAATTTGTGTTTGCTTTGCCTTTCCTCTCTGTGAGAGTGGATAAGAAAAGGTTTCAGCGCGGTCGGTGCATCGGTGTCGGCTCATCCCTCCCTTCTCGTTCCCTGAGTGCAGGAGGAGTTAAACCTTGTGTCTGGTAGGCACAAGCTCAAAGTTTAGCATGTGAGCGAGAGCCATAAAAATGCTAGTTTGGAAAGTAAATCGAATTGGTGTCAAAGCCGAACACGACCGCTGGACTGTGAGAGTTTTTTGGATTTAAGCCAAACGACGGCAGTCGACCGCCAGTTCTATCTGAGCTATTATGTTGAGATGGTATATTTGTGTTATTATGTCATTATGATATTAGTTAAAAAGATCTCCAAATTACAATATTGTGGTTTATTGCAATCATTTTCAGGAAGATTTATCGTCCAACAAAATATGTTATTGTGACAGGCTTATGTATACCTTAACCTGAAATATAGTTTTCTCCCTTTTTAGACAGCACATAAAGCTTCATAAATCTGCAGTCAATCACCACTTTAATTCAATAATTCTGTGCCTAAACTCGTGTAAAACCAAAACCACTGACATTTTGTATTCATGGCATAGTAAAACTGTAATTATATTTTCTATATATCAGATTTTTCTTCTACTATTTGAGTCTTATTCTGGACATTCTTCTTTGTCATTTTCATCTTCCTACTAAAGATTGTTTTAAAAAAGGCAGTGGCGCTAGCTTGCTCATAACTTGTCTCATAACTGCTGAGAGAGGTCCTAAATAAATATAAAGACACAGACATCCCTGAGAGAATAAACCTTTACCTTCATTGTCAATGCATCTTTAGTGGAGATTAAATTGACAAAGTGAAGCAATTCTCTCTGTACAACCATAGCTGTGATCATTTTTAAGAGCCAGGACACACTAATGTTAGACATCCACATGTTTATTCCCACGGGTGTGGAGTGCAGACTTTACATGCTGCTGCATTTGGCCACCGTGCAGCCACCTGCCACGCATTATGGAAATGAAGAGAAATGAATGCAGCAGGAGAAAGTCATTGCCCTTGAACAGCCTCCGCACGTTCCCCAGAAATGAACTTTATCTCCCTGAATGAAGTCGCCGAAGAAGTCCCCAAGTTTAATTTCATATCTGCCAATTTGGTTGCTCTTCTTCTGCACACCCCCCCCCTCCCCCTGCTCCCCCCCATTGTCCCTCTCTTTCGAGGCATCAGACTTCACCTGCAGGAGTCATGGAGCCGGTCGGCACGCACGCCACCGGGTAACAGCGGAGGAAAGGTCAGAGTAAATACACAGAAGACGTGTGTCTGCCGTTTTAAAGGGGGCAACAATTCAGAGCAAGCTTGAAAAATGACAGCAGGCAACATTCAAGACTGCTGGCTTTCATCCAGAATGGAGCCAGATTGATTCCTACAGCAGCAATAAAGTCACTTATGCAGCAGATAAACACTGAAGAGAGAGACACTGACTTAGTGACCGTGGATATTATTATCAGCCACTTTTTTTAAATTAAAAAAAATGTATTCTGCATAGAAGAAAAAAATATCAATAACAGTTTAACAACAAAAAAGCGGAAAATTACACAGTTTGGGTGTTATAATTGCGATAATTTGAAAGGTTCAATAACGTTTTGTTTACTTCAATTATTTAATCTTATCCAACAACATTAGGGGGCTGAAATTATGTGGTACAACGGAAAAATCTCCGGATAAATATCACGGATGCTTTCGATCTTATTAACGATTTGACAAAAGATCAAATTTACCTTGTGAATCAAACCTGTCTGTGAAAACACTGTTTTAGAGAAATGTTTCACCAAACAATCCACCAGTAATCAGCAGGTCCTTTAATGCAATTTGTTTCCAGTTAAGTAAAACATCAGATAAAAGACGAGAACAGATGCTTTGATGAATATAAGGGGAAATTCTCACAGTTGACTCTCCATCTTTTCTGTTGGGTTTAAAAATACTACCTGTAGCAAAGAGCATGGTCAGTCAGCTTTAGGGCTGCACAATATTAGAAAATCTTGCGATATGAATAACATGTAAATATTGCAATGACAATACCAGATGTGATACTATTTTTCTGTCCTCCCTTTCTAATTTTTCCTTCCTACTCTATGTGACCTTAAGTATTTTTGGCGATGTCATTTGTGTCCAGTATGAGCTTTTGCTCCCATGAGACTCTGTCCTATTGGTTAAATATTGCATTAGCATGCAAAATACAACTTCAAAAGTCTTCAAATACATCAGTCAACAATTATTGCACTCTAAGCAGTCCTTTGCGATATGAATGTTGGGCACACTGATATCGCAATGACGATATATTTGCAATATATTGTGCAGCCCTTTTTTGTTTTTTCTTGTTGTATTTAAACCAAGTTTCCCAAACAATTTTGAACGTCTTATTTAAAATTGGATATGGCTAAAATCAGATTAGCAAGGCAGTATACTGTCCTGATCCACCTAAAAAACAGTGGAAGAGACTAACTTAAAATAAAGTCAAATAAATGAGGGTGTAATGGCAACACTAACACCATCAACAGCAAATATTGCTTTTATTTGTTTATAACATTTGTACATTTATAGCATAAATATGTTTTATAGTCTTCTTTTTTGCATATATGCTTTATTTCTGAAGAAGATCTCTAGACCCTATACTTGCTATCATCTGTGGGGTCCCCAAACAAATCTGGGAACCACAGGTTTAATCTGCTGACAGAGAATGATACCTGAAATGTTTCTTTTATAACTAAAGGTTTCCATTTGGACTCCGAATATGCTGATGAAAAACATCAGAAACTAACCACTTGAGAAACATAAATCTAAGCTTTTAAACATTTGCTAAGCAGTAAAGCATATTTTGATCTTATCTCAGGATTAAAAAAAAACACTAAACAAAGTGAGCAACTAAAACCAGGCAGATGAAAAGTATCTAGTTACAGAACCGTTAAGTTTCAAATGTCAATAAAATAGGAATATAAAGATAAGCGGGCATAAAGATTCTGACTTTTTCCACTAGCCACTGGATCGCTTTCCCTCCCCTCTGCTAATTAGACGACTAAACGAGCAGCTCGGCACATATTTTCTACTGCTCAGAAGGAAGATTCATCAACACAGGATTTCTTCAGATGCTCTGCAGTTAGGAAACTTTCAATGTAAAACCGCAGCTATAAAAGCTTTATTTTGCAAGTCCTCACCCGTAGCTTTATATGGCGGTGAAAGAAAACACATATACAGGGATGGATTTAAAAAATATTTTTTTTTTTTAGCGAAGCCTGAGATAAATTGGCTGGTGAGCAGGACTGGGCTGATTTTATACTTGGCCAGCCTGGTTGGTGATCAGCCATGGAGAAATGAAAAAAATCCAGATTTTTTCCAATCAGTGAACGCACCCTACCTCCACGTAGACGACGCTGACAAGAACACTATTCGGTGTAGAAGTGGGTTCACTGAAGAACATCGATAGGTAGATGCTTAGAAAAGGGAAGCATCTAGAAAAAAAATGCATTTTATTTATGCAGGTGTCTTGTTTTTTTTTTTTTTACATTCTGGTTTCCAGTCAAAAAGGAGGGAAACATCAGCGGATAAGACGAAGGTGGTCATGGAACATGGATTTGGAAAAGTGACTTGCACGGATTAGAACTGGGTTTCTCCACCAAGAAAAGAGACTGATGAGTAACGTTAACAGGAGTGCTCATCGGGTAGTAGTCATAACAGCACTAATCACATTGATGGCAAGAAGAATCTAGAGAATTAGAAAAAAAATAGAAATGATTTTAAAATCTAACACATCAGAGCAGCTTGATGCTCTCAAATGTTAAGCAGCTCACTGCTGTTATTTCTTTAAATAAACTTATACAAAGCAGAATGTGTTATGACATGGTGAACGGTACATTTGCAGTTGTGGAGACAAAAGAAAAGTCATCAAGATCCTGATTTGTAAAGCAGAAAATGGAACGTTTCTAGTTTGGTTTTCTTTATAGATCCCTTGGTCCCATATCCTGGAGAATGTTACTGTATTTTAGAGAGAGAGAGAGAGAAAGAGAGAGACAGAGAGAGAAAAGAGAGAGAGGATAGAGAGAGACAGAGAGAGAGAGAGAGAGAGAGAGAAAAGAGAGAGAAGAGAGAGAGAGAGCTGTTTAATTTCACGATAAACATTTTCCTATCTATAGCCAGTTTGCCAAGTTATCTTAAAAAACGTGAATTGTACTGTAACTCTAAGTACTGTAAATCAGTCTTAATCCGCTAAAATCAGTACTAGCAATCAGATATTTCATTTAATTTATCTTTTGACCCACTTGATGTTCTTCAGTTTTAACTCTTTTAAAAAGAAGATTTAAGTTGCACTCTTTTAAAAAGAAGATTTAAGTTGCACTTCATCTTATACTTACGCTATTTGTGGACTTAAGCAAAAGAGTATAAATACTATGAGCGGTGTGTAGTTTTAACTCTCACAGAATTTTACTGAAACGACTGTTTCAGCTGCATCTGACCACATGACTCAAACAACACTGGATTACAAACGAGCCTAATGTTCTACTACTGAGAGGCTAATTGTTGTTATCACTCATAACCCACGTTTGCAGTGCCGACGTATCCAGATGGATTTGTTTGAAATATGTGCGCAGTCCCATGGTTCCCAGTTTCAAAATGATAAAATTTGAAATTATTCTAGATTGACGTCTTGCTCTAGACTTTAAGACATAATCATGTCCCTGTAGGGTCAACTCTTCCTCTATTAAAGGTTTCATCAAAAAATATCCTGAACTTATTGGAAGACACTGCTACAACAGGCACAATTAAACACAATAAAACCTTGGGAAGGGGGAAGACCAGCTGCCTGCTGTACAACAAACACCCTCAGGGCTGTTTGACACACCAGCGCTGCAGATACTGAGCTACAGGCGCAACTTTTCTGCTCAAAATCCGGATTTTGTCAATCATGGTGCACGCAGAGTGGGTTTCCATAAGAACATCAGTATGGAGAAATAAATTAAGTCCATATCCGTCCGCAGTCAGAAAATAATAAGCTCAACTCATTTACATGGAAAACTACATTAGACTCACACAGCTGATCAGCAAAATGATGAAACAACCAGAAACCTGCACAAAGCAAAGCCTGGCTGCCGGTGCAGCTTCCCTCGAGTACAACTTTCTTCTCTGCGTTTGCTGATTTCACTGCTGAAAATATGCAGCAGGAGTTGCAGAGCTTTTTATGAGCCAAGCTGCATGCAACGATAAAAATTGGTGTCAAACCACTATGCATACTCTTCCTGAATTGCTAATTGTTCGACTGACTGAAATGAAGATCAACCCCTTGATTAGTTAGCAAAGCTGATGAGGGTGACTAAGATTATGTGGGTAAATCTTTATCTGTTCCTTTATTTATTTGTGTATAGACACATTTACTACGTCTAACTCGAGATTTAATTTTAAGATTTTGAACTCATATTGCGTGAGAGAAGATTTTACAGACATGAAAACCCCTACTCTTTAGCATTTTAATGTAAGCATTTTAACAGAGGTAAAGTTGTGCAACCTCAAATACCTAGTACTGTCTCTGTGGATTTAACCAAATTACCAATTTAGAATTGAACATCATCAATGAGGCGTTTACTGACTGATAGGAATCTCTAGTTTTCTTTAAGGTCTGAGTAGCCAGATTAAAATTTTCCAGTTTTCTATAAGACATCCAAATATATTTTTTACTTTAAATATATAGGTCTCACATTTTAAATGCAACAGAAAATTAAAAGATTTTCCTAATTTGTCAACAACACATGTCGGATTTTTACTAAACTAATAAACAAAATTAATCGAAGAACATGAAACTAATTTTCTTGTTATCAGACCAAACTAAGTAAGAGTTTTTAATTTTGATGCGATTAATGAATAGCTAAAAATAAAACAAAACATTTTCCGGTCAGAACCAATCTGAGAAAAATTGGTAAATTACAAAAAGTGGCTGATTAACTGGTGCGTCACAACCTCTAATATCATTTTAATTCATTTTCACTACCATGTATTCATTCAGCGGCAGTTAATACAAAACAAATAATGCTTTAAAACAATAAGGAAGATCAATTATAGGTAAATTACAGCTATTGCCAGAAAACAAAAAAGTCCAGCCAGTCACACAACTAAACTTCACAGAAATGATTGACATTAGGAAAAAGTAATGATGTTTTTTTTGTTTTTTCAAAAGGATAATTTTGGTTATTTTGTCCCGTGTGTTAGAATAAACAACTAATTTCCCACAGCTCAGGTTTTCACTATGCCCGTCACACAAACTGAACACAATGTTTCAGCTCCAAGCTTTCAACCTGTGACCTCTCGGTTTGAGGGCCGACTCGCCGACCATGGCGAACAGAGAAAACAACAGGACATAGACTGACTACAGGCACGTTTGTCTTCTCTGTTATCTGCGCGGCAGAGCAGCCTGGAAGGAACCATGGGAAAGGGCCAGGAAAAAGGTGGGTCCATTGTGCGAGCATCCTGCTGGATGTGACTGACGCTCATGATTTCACCAGAACTCTTTTCTTTTTTTATACCTTTTCATCTGAGTTTCTGGGAACCTCCTTTCAGTGCATCCCACAGAAACAAGGACATTGCAATGATCTACCTTTTTGATACCTTATTTCACATACAGTAAAGTAGAATGTTTTGCCAAAAGTATCCAAATGGCACACAATAATTTTTATTAGAAGGCCGTATGTATACAGGTAGTCTATTTAAAATAGTCATGGTTAATCAGAACCACTAACATGGTCACTGTAATTTACATACACACATTAGATTTGTTCACCTTAAAAAACTGCTCTCCTCCAAGGACACTTAAAAATGTCCTTGTCAGACCTTTGAGACTGAGTCAAAATAACCTCTAATTCCCACAGGAGTCCTCCGAGAAGCTCCACAACATGAATGCTTTTAGAACATTTGTTATGCTACGAACAAGTTTTGTCACAATTTCTTTCATTATAGGTGAGAATTATTTTTTGAAAATTACTATTTCAGGGAGGTTTGAAATTATCCACAATTAGTCAGTGCTTTAAATACTGATTTATTTGCTAAACCTTGAATGTGAACCTGTGTCTTTGTTAAATAGAAATTATCACATGTTTTGGATGTGAAAAAAGCTCCAGTAATGAAAAAGATCTTATGACCACAATGATAGATTGTTAATATTTACGGAACTGAGTGAGGTCTCTCTATAGCCCAATGCTGGTGTTTGTAAAACCAATAGAATCCATTTTTTTACTAGATGCCAAATCTGTAGCTTTAAGCCCATCTGATTGGCTGAGAAGCACTCCTGACGTCTCCTCCTTCAGAGGCCTTGGCTGCTGAGGAGCAGAGCTACGTTCTGATTCAAACAAAGAAAGAACCAGTGGACCAATTAAAAGGTCTTACCGGGTCAGGAGAGGCGCCCGATCAACCTTGAGATTTGGTTGTGAGAAATGTTTTTGTTTGCATCATACACTTTGCTGGGCTTGTGTGATGTTGTTAAAAGATCCAGAGAGTATTTTGTTGAGTTTTCCTTTGTGCACTGGTCTTTTGATCAGGGTCATTTAGTAACTTTGTTCACCCAGATCCAATTTCAAAGTGAGAAACCATCAAGACAGTCAAGGATCTGCAGCAGGACTTGCAACCGCCAGTGTCCAAGTGTCCTCCAGGAAGAGGAAACCACAGCTGGACCCAAAAAGCTGATTATCCCTCCAACTAAACGAGAGATAGAGATGATGGAACTAACGCAGGAGAAATGCAAATCATTTCCTAGTAAGTAAACAACCAAATCGGGCCCAGTAAAGTGCTCTTTCCAGTTCTATCCCCTGTGGTTCTGGTCTTAAAAGCTATCGGATCATATGTGGGTCAAAATTAGGCTGGAAACCCATTTCCTAAGATGCCTGAGAGACTGATAAACACTTGATAAAACTTGGACTTTCACAAGTTCAATTAGTTCTGAAAACTTTTATTCCCCAGTCATAAACTCTTCCTTTTAGCCTGCAGTAGTAGTTGTAGAGTTAGCATTAGGTGCTTTGAGTGTTTCTTTCCACTATAATAAATTATTAGTAAACAGACCTTAGATTGATTAATAAGATTAGTTCTTGGTTGTGTTGTTTTTACCTATGATCTGTAAATGAAGTACAAGTATTGTTGACTGACACTAAAGCCCTGTTTACGGAACATTTTTTGGTAAAAACACAAAACATATTGTTGCATTTCTACTGTTAGTGGAAAACGAGTTCCAGAGAGCAACGTTTTGAAAACATCCTAGTCTCCATTGTCGTGTTTACAGGAAAAACTCAATCTGCCTGTGTGGAGAATATCTATCACATTAGCAGAATGACCTAGCCGCGGTGCCTTTCAAAGCTAGATTTGGTAATCCTGTTCAAAAACACTTTTTGTTATACTGGTTAAAAAACCCTTTCATCCTGAAAGTAGTTAATACACTATGTATTCAGAAAAAGGAGGTAAAAAATAAGCTCTCTGTGAAAGCTGCAGGCCTGTAAAACCTCTGACCAATCCCTGCCCTTCATGCTGAAGAGCAGGGATTGGTCAGACCTTTGGTCTCACCCCCTTCTGTCCCTCAAGTTCTGGGGTATCACCTTATCTATTGGCTGTCCCACATGCCAGTCATCCTGACACGTTTACGTAACGCCAGTGTGCGTCCACGTAACTTGTTAGTTTCCACTAGCTGGCTGTACATGCGGACTTCTAGTGTTTATGTATCCGGTTAGCTTAGCGGTTAGCTTTGTTATTAGCCGGTCATTAGCTCCGCTGCTCTCACCGTAGACTTTGAACAAGGCTGAGAGTTGCAAGAAACAAACATAACATGCATAAGTTTATGAAAAGAAGAGGAAGACCTCAGTAGAACCAAATAAAGATTTTTCACACAAACCCCCTGAAGAGCAGAAGAGCAGGTAAGACTGTCCTGCGCATGCGCAGTCATTGAAAAAGGGACTCTACCTTTAAGTGGTAGATTGCAACACGTTGACAAGACATTCACTGTAATTCTGGAAAAAAAAAGCGGGATTCAATTAAACTTTTGTCAAACATGATTTTGTTTTGTCCAAATCATCAATAAAATATAAAATTACAAATATTAGGTAACATATCTATATAACCGTCTGCTTTGGGCTCTGCTGTACAAGAATATTAAGAAATGTTTTTAGTTCTAATGGAATTTTAAGGTGTTTAATTGTTGGTTACATCTTGTAAAATCATTAGTTTAATAAATAAATATGTGTCTTTTCAATATATCATTAATGTCCATACTATTTTCTACTATGATTCATAACTTAAAATAAGACAGGATGGCAAAATTATTCTAAGGGGTAAATTGAATCTTATATATTTCTGTCTCTATTCAGAGATTTCACACCAAAAAACAGCTTTTCTAAGAAGAAAAAAAAGCAATAAACAGGCGTGAGGTATTCAGCTCTGACACCAGCTTTCTGTGGATAAGGTTACTTTGTCCCTTCAAAATGATCAGCCAGCCTGCTCACCCTTTAGCACTATTATTCTTTAATTTAGCGAGGCGGATGTTGCCGGGGACTTGACGAAGAGACGCAGGATTAATGCGATTCAGTCCTTTCAGTGACTGGCTAAATTATGAAAACACAAAATGTCTTTGTTTTTAATGTGAGAGCACTGAGCGACGTTTCCTAAGCCCACAAAGGCACACGGCTGCTCTTTGGCAATAAGCCTTGAATCATAAAAAAGGGACATATTAGAGATTCAACTGATAGAGGAATAAATAAAAATAATGCTGTTGATTCAGTGAAGCGAAGTAAACACAGACATTTTTGACATATTCAAAGAGCGCTGCTTCTTTGTTTTGCCATTTATGAGCAGGAGGGAACGTCGGCGCAGAATATTGTCACATATTTTCTCTATAGTTAAAATAATCATTAAATTGATTACTGAATAATCTAAATCAGAGCAGATCAATACTCATCAGTTCAACTAGGATCATCAACAACCGCTAAGGGTTGTTTGAACCTTAAAATTAAATAAAAATTAAAAAATAAAACCTTTGAAAAAAAAAAGACAAAAATTTGGATACATAAAAAGGTTAAAGGATTTAATGCTTTAGAAGCTTGTTTTTCTTGGGGGGGGGTGATAAATGCATCCAGATTTAGTTAGTTCTGTAACAGAGATGTTTTAATTTAAAAAAGGACTACTTTGTTATTCGTTAGATTAAGAAAGCAGCAACAACTACCATTACATGTTTTCTGAAGGCCGGGATAGTTTTAAATACTTTGTTTTTTTCTAATTTTATTTAAATTTCTAACAAACAAATATATACATAATATTTATTAATTGAAAATCTAATAAATAAATAAATAAAATTCTAAATCTACCTTATTGTCAAAATGTTTTTTGTGACAAATGTTTGGAAGTGATACCTAAAAAGATTATTTTGTGCCACATTTAGAAATTACGAAAGATTACAAGCTAAAAGGTCGCTGTTGTTTTTTTTTTTTTTTTTATTCAAACCTAATATACAGCTTGAATTTTGAGAAGGAATGTTGTCCCACACTGTTGTGTTTAAAGTTGCTTATATGCATTATTATAAGCTACGGTGTTTAAAAAAACAGGTCTTTTAATTAACAGTCCTTAAGGACATCCAGTTCACCCACTTGTGCTTTGAGCTTCTGACCTCATTTTTTAAAGCAACAATAAGTAATAATGACACCTAATGGTTAAAATCGGAACAACACATACACAGTGCCTTTCACAGAGACCAACCATTTACTCAACTGTCTGTTGCTGCTGTGAACACCATTACATTTTTACTTTCACAGGACAGGTAAACGATGTTGTGGTCTGTTTTATTTCTGGTCCGCTTCTCTTCTGGCTTCCATGTTACTAGGCTGCTGCTCTTTTGCCAAGATAAAATACCAAATGCTGCGCTCTGTGTTGGGAACCCTGGGAACTCTCATATGATTGGCTCAGGGACCAGGAAGTAAATGCGGGCTACACTCTGAACCGAAGTAGTTCTGGATCATACCTCTAATTTTGAAAGGAGTAAAAACTTGACTAAGACATTGTTAAAGGAGAGGACTGAGTGTTTATAGGGGATGTTACTTCAGTCCCAGGTGACAAACGAGAATGATTTAGGATTTAATTGTAGAGTAAATATCTTACTTATTGCTCCTTTAAAATCAAATCCCTTTTGCAGATAAATTATTTCAAAAGTCATATAATAAAACCTGATATTTTCATGCTTTTAGAAATAACAAAAAGAAAACTGTAAATATAAGTTTTACTGTTTTTTTTTTTTTTTTTTGCTTCCTCTGATTAACTGCTTAGATATGTCAAAATCTTGTATCATTTGATGAGAAAGTTTAATTTCTGATTCAACGGTTCACCATCACTATATAAAGATAAATTAATCACTGGCACCTTTTCCAAGCACTATCAGCCAATGATTACAGTATAGCATTTTTTAGGATTTAGCAGATTGTGTGTGTGTGTGTTTTTTTTTAAAGGATTTAACTTTAAACATAAATGTGACATGTTTAAAGTGACTGTAACAATAAAAGTATGCATTGACTTTTTCTTCCTGATTTGAACTGTGTGGGTCTCTTCAGTTTCTTTTACACCATATATAACGTTCATTAAGGCATGGCAGCGACTAAAGCTCGTTAAAGATCAACATTTCCGATACGTGACGGCTGAAGTCAAAACCACAGAGTTGGTCTAAGAAGGACATGGTTTTAAAAGGCTTTGGTTTCAAAACTTTTGTGCATACTAATGCTTTCCTGGTTCTTTTAAATAAATAATATACCAGAGAAGGTAAGTAACTGAAGTTTTCCCCTACAGAGTGAAACATAGTCATGTAATGCTGGCTTTCCCCAACTGGTCCTGGGCACTGTAGGTCAGCTGGATAAAAGGAGTCTCCTGCACTTCTCCCTAGCCTGATAAAAGATGTCCACCCATCCATCCATTGACCTTGACTTATCCAGAATCAGATTTCAGGGGGGGGAGCAGGTCCAGCAGGGAAACCCAGATATCCCTCTCTCGAGCGACATCCTCCAGCTCATTCTGGGCACTCCCAGGTCAGATGGGAGATCTAGTCCCCCAGGGAGTTCTGGGTCTTCCCCAGAATCTTCCCCCAGTGGGACGAGCCGGTAACACGCCCAGGTAGCAACCTGATCAGGTGTCCAAAGCACCTCAAAAAAAAAAAAAAAAAAGATATAAGATTGTATTGTACACTGTTCCACACGTGGTGTGGAAACTAAAGGAGGTCTGCGTGTTGATTTTATTAAGTTAATGATGTCTGTCAAGCAACAGGCTGCAGGCTTACTTTCCCCTAGCCTGAGCCATTACACGGCTAATATGGGATCTTACTATCTAAATTTATATATATACATAATGTTAAATTGACCAGTCCACTTCCAACTGGAAAACCAGTGGAAACATCTATTCCACTAGACAGTCGATAGATGTTTGTCATTAAAAGTTCTGTTCAACAAAAAACATTTTTACAATCATCTATACCTTTCTCAACAATCCTCTAAACTGTATTCTTTGGTATTACAGTAATCTAACTTTTCTTGTAATTGCTGAACAACTTTTAGCGTGTTTTCACTGGGATTTTGAGAATTTATATCTGTTGATCAGTAACTAGGTTTGGGGGCGCCACCATGTCATCACCATTATCTTTAACCCCACACAGACTCTTGATCAGATTTAAGTCAACAATCTGGCAGGACTAGTTCAAGATGTTAATGTCACTTTCAGTAAGAAGAAAGCCTGTTAGTATTGTTAAAAGATTGGTTTAAATTTGATCAGCCAGGGTAAGTAATTTTGGGTTTAACTGTATATGTCTAAGGGTTTAAGGGAATGAAGCGTTTCTGTGTTTTAGCGTTTTCTACATTAGCTAAAAGCAAGTTCAACACGTGTAATTTTGTCTTGAGTTTTTGAATAAAACACATGACACCCTAGCATGTTTACTCAGGCATGTTTACTCAAGGTTATCAAACTTCAGATGGTCGAAACCATGGAGCCTTGCATTATGTGTCAACCCCGTCTCTTTCTTTGCCGGCTGATCTTATTTTGCCTGTAGACGTGTATTTTAAAAGCATTTTTCTGTGTGATGCAAGCATGTCTTCCCAGGTCTCAGATTTACATCACTGCATACTGGAGCTGGAACCAGTGAATATCAGAGCTACTGCAGTGAACGTCGGCTTTGCACTCCCCAGCTGAAGACAAGAACCAGATGTTCTTGGGTGGGTGTTACAGAGTTTTTATTTCCAGTATGACGGTGATATCACATTCAATACACTTTTCTTATGAGCGAGGGACAGTGAAAGTCTCCATTAAAGCCACGGTGTACAGTACGTCTCTAGAAGGCAGATTCTCAAACATAAATCTCTCGCTGTGTTCTCGGTGGCTCATCTTTAATCCCTCCCCGTGAACCTAACAGCTCACTGCCAACTTGACCTCTACACCATAAGCCTATTCATGTCAATCTGACACTTCGTGCTGATGGGAACAGATCCACTTTGCTCCTGACAGGAACAAGGGATTTTACCATAATGAACACTCCAGTTCCCCCAGTTCCACAGCGAAGCCAATGAGTCAGGTCTGCAGGCCCATTTAAATAATGAGAATCAGACTAACTATGTGCAATAGACACAAAAATCCAATAAAAGGCCTGCCAATCATTGTTACTGATCGCATGTCTATCTGCTGAGGAGGAGTGTGACCATTAGACCCACTGTCAGCAGCAGCAGTGAAGCCTCTGAAAGCAGCGCTGCGGCTCTTGTTGTAGCGGCTCCATTCAAAGGATTTTGTTTTTCCCGTTTCAACCCTCCGTGTTTTAGTTTTACTTACAGTGTTTGTCTGCGTCTCCACTCCCTGCTGCTGAATATTAATGTCCTTTATGCAAATGGCCCCGCACCAGCTGAGGTAGACCAAGCTCCTCCTCTGAATGTTAATCCGCCGTTGGACATTTGCATACGCATAAGTGTCAAATTCCCCCACAAATCAGCGAGGCTGGCTCCGAACGCCGGAGGTCTGTGCCCTCCGTGCGACGGCGCAGAAACAATGTGGTCACACCGTATGCATGGCATCAAACCCACATCACAGCCTGTTTAGATTGCCAGGTCAGAGCAGGTTCACGTTCACTAAAATGAAGGTAATGGGATAGAAGTCAGTCTGGCGCAGAAATACAGCCAGGCAGGTAATAAGTATGAATGGAGTAGGTAATAAGGTTGGGATAGAAACAGAACCCTGAGTAATCACCGGACCAGGGTCTGTTTTAGTGGCAGCAGAGTTCTCAGTTCAAAGGTGAGCTCTGATCCCAGGCAAACATGCGACCAGCTGAGCCGTTGGCTTTTATTAGGCCATATTTCCATGATAATGCAGGGCAGGTGGAAAGGTTGTTACTGAGAACAAACACACAAAAATATCATCTGAATATTAAGGACAGTCCCCCCTAAAGGTACAAGACTCTAATTGACAAAACACCAGAACAAAGTGTTCATTATCAATTTACAGGAATCCATTTTTTAACTACTCCCTAAGTGTTAAGAGCATTTTATTTATCAGCTAACATAAACCTGGAATAATTTTAATACCTAGATTACTCCTTAGGTATTTTTGATAACTGCATAATTTCCTCTCACCTATCCCAAACAAGCAAAAGTTAGCATAAAGTTAGAAATGCTGCTGCAAATAAAAGTCTCCAGCTTTTTCAACACTGCCTCAAGCTTAAAAAACCTTGCATTATTAAACGTAGCCCTTTGTTATTTTGGTCCACAGATAAACCTGGTTAGGGAAATACCATAATGAGAATCATCTGATTCTGGTTTTGAAAACAGCTAGCTGGAAATGGCTCTTTCTGGTTTCAGTAAAAAGACTTTGTAGAACTTTAACTATAATTAATTGGTCAAATCTATTTCACAGTTAAAATAAGCAAAAGGTGTTGTTTATTCTCTAGAAGACTGCCCCAGTGAGATGATGTAATTAAATTAGCAACAGTCAGGTTTTAAATGAAATTGGATAAAGCATAATTAATTAACAGGTTAATGGGTGAACAGAACAATAAAATAAATACTTTGTTCCCCCTTGAGCTAATGCCACAGTTTCTTCACGTGACATGTTGTATGTTGGGATATAATGGAATACATATGGATAAAATGTTACAAGGGTCAAAACATGAAGAAATTAAGATCTATTTTCTAGAACATCAAGTTCTTCCATGTTTTTGAGGCATCACTTTTTATGTGTCCCTGTTTTAGATGGAGATGATTGATCTGCTTATTTACCAATGTTGGACATGTGGAAGACAACAAATGAATGATTTGTCAAAGTGTCACTTTGTCAAAGTGGGATGTATTCCATTTGCTGTTAAATCACCATCTCATTTTTATTTTTCCTGTCCATATTTAAAGATCAACTGACCATCTGGGGATGAAAGTTTGAATACTCTGAGTGCCACCTGGTGGACAAATAATATTTAACTGCATTAATCAGGAAGTAGTACAGCCTACTGTTAGAGCCATTTCAAGCATTCAGCATGTTGAGGCAATCAAACCTTCATTAGCGCAGACAGAGTCCCTGCACAGCATAGCAAGAACATTAATGTTAATACCGGGTTACTGCTGTGAAATCTGAGTATAACTTAGCATCTGTAGTAGGGCATTTGTACAGTGTACAGAAGATAAGATAAGATAAGATAAGATAAGATAAGATAAGATAAGATAAGATAAGATAAGATAAGATAGAGTTTATTGATCTCACAGTGGAGAAATCCAGGTGTCACATTGGTTCAATAATCAAAAGAAAGTACCAAAACAGAGATTTAAGCATGGCATGGCACACTATTTTGTGGTCCTTCTATTTGAGCATTGGCAAGTTGCAGAATTGTGTACACCACTGTATCAGACATGTCTAAAGACAATGCTACACTGTTATTCATAAAGCAGCATATTTAGTATGCCACTAAAATCCAAGGCTGATACATATCAGTATAATGGGACTCTAAGGAATTTGTGGATTTTTCTTAAGCTTAAGAACTTTTGTGTAAAGTTTCTGGATAATTTCAAATTTTCTTTACTAAGGTTGAAAGGACATAAAAGACAACCTGAGTAAAATTACCTGTGGCTTACTTAAGCATTGGTGTAACTATAAATATTAGCTGTGCTGAAGGCTTTACAAAGTATATCTGTTTAAGAGCATTGAAGAGCATCACTTGCAAAGATTCAAACTTTTGAGTTCAAGAATATCTTTCATTTTGATGAAACCTTTACCAGTTTCTGGGTTTGATTGTTAGTTTTTTATGGTTGGAATAAATCAGAATATTGTGTTGTTTGTGTTTTGCTTCTATGAACACAGAAGCTTCATATTAAACGGCAAAACTTAGAGTGACAAGGACACATAAAAGAGCTGACTGTTAATGTCCCCTTTGAGTCAGAGATCTGAACTCCTTCCAAACTTGGCTCTTGTTGAAAAAGGTATTAAACAGACCATTGAAGAGTTTTTTTTTGTTTGCTCAGTAATGCATTTATGTCATTACCAGAAATTCTGGGTTCAGCGTTGCAGGGTGGCTGCAGCTTATCCCCACTGTCAAGGGAAGAGAAGAAAGGTACAGGCTGCTGGTCCATTTAGAGAACCAACATGGAAACAAGAACACATTTAGAAACACCAGTTAACCAAATGTGTGTGTTTTTGGAAAGCAGAAAGAAGAACTCAAATAGAACCCATGCATGCATAGGGAACAACATGCAAGCTCCCCAAAGAAATGCTTTAGTTGATTTCTGAATAGGGGACCGTATTTATCCATGGCTCCAACAATAACAACCACCTTATAATCAGTTATCATTATCATTAACTTGGACAAACTCCAAACATTCTCTCTGCAGTTTCTAAGCCTACTATCGTAAACAGAGAAACAGCAGAAGGCATTGTTGACCAGTTTAACTACGGCTGAGTGTTAAGCAACGGAAGGATACAGTAAGCAATCATTAGCTTTAGCTCTGCTCTACATTTAGATCTCTCCACCAACACGCACTTCCAGTTAAAAACAAGACTTTTTTGTTTTAAGATTAAGAAACAAACATTATTGATGTGAAAATGTGCATAGTTAAATGTAGCCGTCAAAACACAGAAAACACATATAAGAAACATTTTAATGCATTTATGCTATCAGACAAACAACCTCGTTAACTTGACATTTTCCAGGTTAAAATGTTTGCATACAACAAAAAAAACGTTAGTTGCCAACAATAGTATGGCAATCTAACAAAAAATATCTAATTATTCATGTTTTTGTTTCTATATAGGTAAGTCTCCAGATATTGTTGGCCTGGATCAGTGGCAGCATAATTCAAAGGCCCATTGTGAAAAGAACAATTGGTAGAATTTAAAGAGCAATCTGGACTAACATCACTCGACTCTTTGAGCACTTTTCCAAAAGGTGCCAAACTGAGGCATCATAAGGAAGCTGACTAAAAACCAACTTATATCAAGAGGAAAGGCAATTGCCCTGAGTCATTTGAGCCAGAGCAGGATGCCAAGTACCGTCTGAGCTTTTTGTTGCAGCCAACAACGGCAGTTCTTTCACCACATTAAATATGTGTTTGCAAGCTTAAAATTCTGTTAACTGGATTAACAACCACATGTGAATTATATCACTGATTTCTAAAATTATACACCCACACACACATTGGTCTTAAAAAATCAACACACCTACAGAGACTTTCATACGTTTTCGTACACCATGAACTTTTTTACGTTTGTTTATAACTGAAATGTGTGGCATGTATATTCAGCGCCCTTGAGTCAGAACTATGTAGAAGCACCTTTTCCGTACATTACAGCTGACAGTCTTTATGAGTAAGCCTCTACCAACCGTGTACCTCTAGAGACTGCAATTCTCACCCATTCTTCTTTTGCAAAATAGCTCAAGTTCAGTCAGATTGCAAGGAGAGTATCATTGAAAGGGAAATTTGAGTTTTAGCAAAGACTCTAAACTAGATTTAGACCTGGACTTTGACTGGACCATTCTAGCACAAAGCTTTAATGTCAACCATTGACGAAGATGAATCTCCAGCTCAGGCCTATGTGCTTGGCAGGTTTTCTTTCTTGATTGTCCTGTATTTAGCTCCATGCACCATCCCATCAACTGAGAACGATGCCCACAGCATGATGCTGCCATCACAAAGTACCACTTTAAGTGATAAAAATACATAATTTTTAATCACATATAGTGTTTTGCATGATATCCAAAATATAAAATGCTAGTTTTATCAGACCAGAACACATTCTTACAAAGGCTTGCTTTGTTCTCTTTGTGGTTTGTTACAAACTGCAAATGGGATTTCTAATGGCTTTCTTTAAATGATGGCTTTCTTTATCCAACTTGCCAAAAATAAAAAGACTGGATTTGAGGAATGCAAAACTAATGTTTGCATTGTCCACATATTCTACCACTTGAGCTGTGCATTTTTGCAGCTCATCCAGAGTAATCATAGAGTCCTTGGCTCTGATTAATTCTCAGTCAGATAAGGTGGATGGCCATTTCTTTGCCGGTTTGTAGTTGTGCCAAAATATTTATCATTTGCAGATGATGGATTGAACAGAACTTTATAGGATATTCAAATTGTGGGTTATTTTGTACCTAACCTTCCTTCAAACTTCTCCACAACTTTCTCCCTGACCTGTGTTCCTTGTTCTTAATAATTCTATTTCTTCACTGATATTCTCTAATGAACTTCACAGACCTTCACAGAACAGCTGGATTAATCCTGAGATTAAACTACAGACAGGTTGACTTTATTTTAGGTCAAATGATTGCAATGGGTTTTATTTAGGGGGGTTCATGGTAAAGGGGGCTGAATACAAATGCAAACCAAACTATCTGGGCCTTTATTTTGAAAACAATTTTGTAAACCATGTATAGTTTACCTTTAACTTTCCAGTTATGCACTACTTTTTGCTGGTCTATCACATAAAATGGCCATAAAATACACTGAAGTCTGTGATTGTGATGTCAGAAAATGTGAAAAGGTTTGAGGGGTATAAATAGTTTTTGCAAAGCTTAAAAGAAATTAGTTCTAAACTAAGGTCCTGTTCCAAAAATATGCTTCCTGAAATGACACATGACGTCTGCTTGGAATTGCCCCAGCTTTAAAATTTAGTTAAATGCTGGAGACTTTCGTTATGCTTTGCAGCAGTGATTTGTTTGCTTCATCCCATATAAATCTGCTTGACTTACCGTTATTTAGGTTTTATTACAGCCTATTCACATAAGAAAACTCAGACCAAAGATCCCAGAAGTCAAAAGAGTACATTGCACACTAAACCCTTTTGTATTTTGAACAGGAAATAAAAATATATTCAGCCATAGATTTTGCATAGCGTATGCAGCAAAATTAGAAACAAAGGAAGAATCAGCACATTTCTACCTGATGATGGGTTTAGTTAGGTCAGAGACTAAACTTTGAGCTTATTGTCAATAAGCTTAAAGATTTATTTGAATTTAAGTCAGATTTTCATGAAAATACATCAATTCCTTGCTTTATCCTCACACTTATCCCCATATGGTCTTGTTTATAAGTGTGAGCTGGCATTTAAAGTTGTGTTAGCGGAGATGGACAGAACAGCATCAGCTCAGTGATAAAAGAGGAAGCAGACTGACTTATCATGCATGCATCATCATTAAGGGACCTGCAGCTAACTATGCTCCACAGGAAGTAAACGGCTGCAGCAATGCAGCTTCATGTGGAAAGTATAACATTTATCCCCTTAACGTCTTAGTTAAGATACAGGACACAAATATATCACCGCTATTATGTTGAGGGAAGTTTTTTGTCTTCATTAAATACGTCAGTTTTAGGTAAAACTGTGGCTGGGGTTTTGCTTTCATGAGGGTAATTATGATATAATTATGTTAAAAGCCTAAACCCAGCTATATGGCACATCTGGATTCAAACGTCTAAGCTCAAGGCTTTTATTTCCCTGCTATAGGACACAATTTCCTCCTCATTATGTTCTGTAGTCAGACAATATGCAGGAGGCATATGATATATATCCTGACTACTGAGGGAAAAAAATAAAAAACATGAAGAGAGGGTTGAAAATGCAACTCATGCCCACAGTAACAGAAAAAAATAAAGATACACATTTAAAATATAATTTCTCAGGTGAAAGTGATGGTTTAAATAGGCGTGCACCTAGACCTAAGCAAACGCCTGGAAACGTGTGCCTGCATGCCCATGCACCCGAGACTGTGTGCGAGTGTGCGTGGTGATTGCATTTGGTTTCTGGGTATGTGTGCTACAGGAGTTGAGGTCCACTGGGGCTCCATATGAATAATGCATCAGACTGAGGCTGCTGCTGCTGCTGCTGCTGCATCTCAGCAACATTGACTTGGTCGGTCTGCTTAAAGTTGCAAGTTCCTCCTCTGGAAAGTCAGCATCATTCTGCAAGCGGCTGCAGTAACTCAGTAGCTGGAGCCTGGTTTTAAACCAATTCCAAAATAGTTGCATAAAGCACACTTTAGTTTCAAGCATTCAACTAAAACTGATTTAACTTAAAGTTCTCAATCAGAAAAAAAGTTTTCATTTGAATACCAGATATAGAAAGCTGAAAAAACATGCATATTTTTTTTTAGTTAGGGGAACAATATTGACTTATTATTGTTGAATATTGCAGTGACGATATTGATTTGTAATTAACACAAATGTTTTCCTCATTATTCTATTTCTTTTCCATCTCCCCAATGACCCCCAACATGTTTGGAGAGCTTGGGTAAAGTGTCAAGATCTATATCAGGCGTTGGCCTGCAGGGCAGCAAAGGTCCAAATACGTCATTACTAATACAAAATCGAATGCATAGGTGCCTGGAATATATAGTGACTTAAGATTTTTAAGACACATTTCAGTGTTTAGACCAATACCAGAGGAAAAAAAATGCGTAGGCGTTTTAAAAAGTGCACATTTTAGGTTGTCTGACTTTTCTGTACAGGCAGAATTTTGGACAAAGAAATATATTTTTTTTTTTTTTAGATTTCATGGTGAAATCCTGAAACACAAAGAACAGGAAAGGCAACGCACTTTTAAAATCATGTACACAAAAAAGCTTTATATTATGTTAATTAAGACTAAATTATTTGACACGTCGGATGAACTTTTTATCTGCAGATTCACACATGTGTGATGACGGAACAGCTGGCGGAGACAGATGCTCGCCGTGCAGCGCGCAGTGGGATCACCAAAGGTTCAGGCTGGATGACACTGTGCGCCACACACGCTTAGCGCCCAGCGACTTCAAGCATCAGGAGACTGCCGTCAAATTCATGCGTTCCCATGTGCTATCAGGACCACTTCCATTAGGAAGTTTCGCTTAAACTGGACGAACCGTGGGTCTGGGCTTTTGCGGCTGGGACTCTTTGTTGCAGTGGAGAAACTCTTCTGTCTGTTGGAGCTTTTCTACACGAGATCAAACGCTTTGGGAGAAATTTTAAACCCAGGCAATATGTAAATGTATGCAAATGAAATAGGTTACATGAGGCGATCAGTCGCTGGATAGTTTTTTTTTTTTTCTAGACTTCTTTGTTTAGATGTTCTAAAATCCACTCTTTAGCTGTCTCTAAGCGCGGAGCCTTTTAAAACCACAGTGCCCGGCATTAAAAGTCTGTCACATCCTGGTCTCATTGGACTTTAAGGTGGATCACAGGTGACACTTGCGCAACGCACTTTAAATTGTCACCGAAAGCCCCTCCTGGACTAATCAATATTTTTAGGACCAAACATGTACCCAACAAGACTAAAATAAGAGCGGCGTGTTTGCAGCGTGGACTTCGCACGCAGCTGTTTACTTTCACCCCAGGAATGTTTGGCACTTTGGAGTCCGTATCTCCTGAATGACGGACCTTCGCAGCTTATCTCCCTCTCCGAGCCACGCTCTTCCCCTCCCTCCCTCCCTCGTCCTCCTCCCCGCCGTGGACCTTCCCGACTGTCCCTCTTCCAGGGTCCCGTTTTCATGTGACGGCTACGTCCGGCGGACTCACCTCTGTGCGCGCCTGCAGCCGCTTGTTCATCTCGTAGATCCGATACTCGGGCTGGACCATGTAGGGCGAGTGCCTCCTGTAGAAAGGTCCGAACGGAGAGGAGTAGAACGGGTCGTGGGTCGGGTTGGACATGGTGGCTCCTGGCGAGGCGCACGGCGCGATTTCAACATCCAGCGGGCACAGCAGCGCACATGGGAGTGCGATGCTCTCCGAGAAGCCCCAGTTGGAAGCAGCCGCTGTCGAGGCTGAGCTGCACTCTGCAAGTTGGCCTGCCTAGTTCCCTGCTATAGCGTGGAGCCGAAGGAGAAGGGAGGCAGGCAGGGAGGGAGGGAGGAGAGCGAGGGGGAGGAGGGGGAGCGCGGCGGAGTTGGGTGGGCAAAGAGAGGGGGGGTGGATGGAAGGGGGGCGAGGAGGGAAAGCTAGTTTCCTGTTCCCTCAAGACCTACTCTCAGTTTTGCACTCTTGCAAAGTTCATTGTGTGGTGTTGAATGTGTCTCTTTCTTTGTGTGTCTTCATGCCGATTTTATCACGCAAAATCTCAACTGCTGGGTCATTTGGGTAAAAAACACCAATGCACCCACATTGGATTCTATGAATTTTATCAGCATGTCCCGTGATGGAAAAGGTGGAACATAAATGAAACCAGGGCTGGATTTAGGAGGATGTGGTACCCTGGGCTCGTGCCACAACTAGTTTGTTTTTAAAAAATGTAAATTACAACATACCAGCAGTTCTTAATTCATCAGTTGCCCCTTCAGAAGAAGGAAAAATTCCAGGTCCCCCACCTCAACAGGAGGGTCATATTAAATTTTAGATAAGCAAAAAAGAAAAAAAATCTATCAATCAAACTCTCTGTTTGTCAAAAAAATTGAAATATATCATGTTCTTTTGTCCTTTGCGTTTTTTTTTAAGTAAAGAAACAAGTAAGAACCAAACCTTCCTGAGACAATGAAAATAAAAAAAGATCCCACCCATTGCTCTTGTTCAAAATTAGAAGTGAAACATGTTTTATGTACTTGGAAACATCCTTTGTGCAAAGATACCCAGCAGATTTAAAAACTGCTTCATAAATATGTTGACCATATGGAGTCATTGTAAAAAAAAACAAAAAAAAAACAGTTTATTTCTAAAGAACAAAGTTTAGTGCAGTTCAGAGGCAGAAATATCTTTCATTCATCAGGGATCTGTTGTTGTCACTTGATCAGCTTGACGAGGACTAACTGTTAGTGCTTCATTTCGCTCTGGAGCTGTTTTACAAATTACTATTTTCTAGACATTCTTGAAGTTTTTCTCTGAGAAAATGTGTGGCCTTCATGAGGTGTCGAGAATATGTCCTCTTCATTTTTATTTGATAATTTTGCTAAGAATAGCAAAACGGCTGTCTTACGGCTTAAAGCTGTCTCACAACAGGCAAACAGTTATCCAGGTATTTCTTCCCATGACTTCAACAGCAGAGAAGCAATAGTCTGTCCTTTTCTCTCCACGGGTTAACGTCATTAAAACTAAGTCATACGTAGCGACACACAAAACGCTGCTGCCTCTTTGTGTTTGCCTTTTTTCTAAAGAGTTCCTGTTAAACGGCAGTATTTCAAGAAATTTCTTCATCCATACAAAATATAGCTGAAAATGTGGTGACGCAACGCAATCACAGAAATGTCCCAGAAAAAAAACTTTGCTTAAAGCTTTCATGAGGGTTTAAGGTTAGGGGTTCTTAAAAGTCCAACCAATGATACTATATATATATATATATATATATATATATATATATATATATATATATATATATATATATATATATATATATATATATATATACACACCTGTGTTTCTGTTACTTTGGATAGCACAGATACTAAATTAATCACCTTGGACATGGAAACCTAGTAATGTCAGTGAACAGGAACGGAGTTGATTTTATTTGTGTACAATTTAAATAGTATATAATTAATAAAGGCAGGCCGTCAAATAAATTTGCCATTATAGATTCTTTTTGACCTTTAGATGGGCTTTTCTGGTCCTGTGTATACCAACCAGGTAAAATTTAGCCCCATATGCAATGAACTGCAATGCTCTGTGCATCTTTCTATCAGAACCAGCAATCAAGTCTTGAGTAATTTGAGCTACAGTCACTCTTCTGTTACACTCAAGCACACAGATCAGTCTCCACTCCCTTTTTGGAGATTCTTCTAGTTATCATCATTTGGCTCTCGTCAAACCGGCTCAGATGTCCATTGGTCCTGCTTCCACCATATAAACACTATGGATCATATCCAAAAAAGGGTAAAAAAAATGGATTGATAATGATCTGGATGACTGAGAATCTTCACCAACACAGGATCATATTAATTCTGCTGCCATATATGTCCCACCATCCAACAGGTGCGACAGGTGCACCTGCCTGATTGGTGCAACTGATAGTTAGCAGAGAAAAGAAAGGGTTCCCACAATGTGAGCCTAGAATAAAGGTCTGAATGAAGCACAAAATGAACAGTGTGGGATTGACAGAGAAACAAATCAAAGCAGTAAAACATCTGCCTGAAGATTTAGTGCATCTTGACATGTTGGTGTCCTGTTGTACTGTGCAGGCAAATCTGACACAAATATAACCTCTGTTGAGTAATTTTCAGAGGAGTCCTTTTATGTTTGTGTGGCATCTTCTTTCCAAGTTGATAGCGTGGTCAATGAAATATTTCAGAGGAGGAGGGGAGAGAGAATTCATAAAATATTTAAATATCCTGAAAGCAAACACCAAACTGTAAAAAAACAAAAAGAACAAAGATGGAAATATCTTGTTTTGAACAAGACGCTGAGAGAAAGCTGTCATCCAAAGAGTCACCAGACCACGTTGACGGCGTAAATGGCAGCTCTCATTAGTACCTCCACCTTTTTTCTTCTTCCAGCCACTTCCTTCAGGGGTCTCCACATCTGCCTGTATCTCATACGATCCTGTGCATCCGACTTTATTACACCAACTCTGCATGTCTTTTACTACACCAGTGAGTCTTCTTGTTCCTCGCCCCCTGGCAGCTTCATGGTACAGATCCTTTGTCCAACATGCTAAGGGTAGTTCATAAGGTCCCCCTCACACAGAATTAAGACTGCGTTAGGAGGTCAAAAAGTGATCAGGAATTCTGGTGCGCAGGGGGCTCTCCATTATTTGTGACAGGTCCGCTGGTGTTTTGACCATGCACCAAACTTATTGGCAGCAGTCCTGAGTGGAGCATGGGGAAAACTGCTGAGGTAGAACTCAGAACTCAGTGAGGAGGGATGAACAGGTCCAGATCGATTCCAGATTTGACAAAAAAGGGACCATAAGTTCTAAGATTCCCCAGAATGCAGTTGGAACGTGCATAAAAAAAAATCTGTCATTGAATGCATCAACAAGGAGGAAGAGGGGGAAGAGGAGGAAGGCTGATCTGCAGCTTCAAGGAGAGCGAGCAGAAAGCAAAGCAACGTGAGAGTCTCTGTGTGTTTGGGACAGTCAGAGAGAGATTCATGAAAATAAAAGGTAAAATTCAGGCATCAGGGACTCAGACTGATCAGCTCAGTGGACAAACACATAGGTTTTAGATTTTGTTTGGATGTTTCCTTTGTAATTAAACCCACCAGGTTATCCTCACAGAGTGTCCAGGAGGGCACGGTTAGTGGGGGTCAGTGATCCACAAGTGAAAATACTGATCATGCTTCCCCTCAACGGTAAATGAAAGTGATGGTAGAGGTGCAGAAATCTCTGTGACATACACAGAAATTTCAAAGACAGCAAAAAATATATACAAAATCATGGAAATATGTGAAAATGTGATTTCCCACATAGCAGTGTTTTGGATACGTTGTGATCTTGGACATGTTGGTGAGATCCTTCTCAGAGGGATTCCCTGATGTGTAGCATAAATAGTGCAAGAGATCTTCTAAAGAATGTTTGCAAAGTCCCACATTCTAGATCTAACTTCTAAATTTTCCACTGTGCAGCCATATTCTGCACTTATACAGAAATTGGGGAAGTCTTACCTCCCCTCTCCCAATGATCCTCAATTCCTGTCTACAAGGGCCGGTATCCTGCAATCTTTATTTGTTATAATCGTAATCAGGTCATTAGCAGGACTCTGGAGAACTTGGCTACATTCTGAGGAGTTAATTCAGCGATTAGATTCAGGTGTGCTGGATCAGGGACAGCTGCAGGACTCCAGCCCCCGGGGACCGGAAGTGAGAACCCCTTCTCTATCGAGTGTAAAGGAGACCTAAAATATGCATGGATTGTGCATCTGGAAAATGTTTTGGATACCGTGGTGTTGGATTAGTAATGAACGTGTTTTAAACATCAAAAAAAGTCTTTATTATTAAAAGGTGTGTTTCTTTGACTATAAGCTACTTGCTCAACCTTAGACTTCTGTTTTGCTTTAAAACAAAGTGCTAATTTAAGTCTAACATCTTAATTTGCAACTGTACTGTGGTACTATGGGACATTGAACCAGTGTTGCTCATGTTAAACTGAGAATGTAAATGCATATGGAAGTTTTTGGGGGTTTTATGAGGCTTAATGTAAACTAACAATTTTTTCCAACAGCTCTTCTTTAATGTGAAAGCACATCAGAGGCTGCGCTTTCAGGATAAACACTAAAATGCAACACACATACAAAGCAGCCAGGGCCAGTGTTTAGTAGAAACCTGCTGATGCAACATTAGGAAGGAGGATACATTTTACCTGCAGAGTAACAACCACAATTTATTGTTTTCTTCTTGTTGACACATGTAAAAGCAAAAGTATAATTAAAGTTCTTATATTTTTCTAAAATGACTTCATGTAAACCAGAAATACAAAAGTAAACAGATACATTTTACTGAATGATTTCAACATTAAAATCTTTAAAAAATTCCAGACTTTGAGCTCTGAGGAGTGAATTTCTGAAGCCCCAGAGGACCAGATGACAACACGTATGTTAAAGCACACAGCTAACGAGCCCACAAACAAGTTTACGTGAGAAATGAGTTCTTAATACTGTATTGATTATGTTGCCTCTGGTCACCGCTGCTAATGACGGAGTCTTTGTACCTTGCTAGTTATGCGCCATAATTTGTGATTAAAGGAAGATGAGGGAACATTTGCTGCTCTGACTGCTGCAGTGAGCGAACACATCCTGCAGTGTCACTTTACATCAACACACCCATTGTGTGCTTGAATCACGTCAGGTTTTTGGTGTTTAATTCAGCGGCTAGACGGGAATATTTCTTATTCTAATGCATTTTAAATCCAGTCCTTTTTTTTGGCAGTAAACAGTGGCAGCCTTTAGGAAAAAAATGGCTTGAGAAGTGGATTTATTTAGGAAGGAAGGCACCGAAAATCAAACTACCTTCCTGAGCTGGCACTTTTAAATGACAACAAAAAATATATTTTAACAATGTTCTTTTTGGGCAAATTATATCTTTTGACATGTTTAACCTAAGTCATGGCACACAAAAACAAATGTAAAGTGACTGCTACCAAATTGTTTTAACTACCTAATCATGCAGCTTTGATATCTCACTGTTGTATGATGTTGTTGTGATTCGGCAGCTTTTCCATTTATGTGGAGCTATAATAATTAGGAAAACCTCCTATTGGCTCCTGCAACACTGAAAGCCCGCCAACTTGCTTGAAAACTCTAGTAGCTGGGTGTGCATTATGAGAGTCTGGATTAACTGAGTCCCTAGTTAGACATTCACACTATGACCATTTTAAAGAAAGCTGTTTAAATTCACACTGCTGATCACTTACATCCACCTTGGCTTATTGATTCAGAGAACGAACGACGGTTTCAAACGTCATTTTCACACAGAACCAGAGGAGCTGTTGACCTGGACAAACTGTAGCATGTTTATCCCACGGCTGAATCCCATTTCCCCCTTTATTAATCTTTCTCAGCCCTAACCCTGTGTTTCTAATAGTTAAATACAGTTTAGTTTGTCAGTCAAGATATTTCTATCAGACAAAAAGCACTGCAATTCTATATTGTATTTCTGTGTGATTATCTTAACATTTACAGCAGCAACAACACAATTTCACATTTTAACTTATTCCCCAACTACATGAACCATTATGATGTCTAGTTTGTTACAAGAGTTATCAAGAATTTTCAGTTACTAATACCAGAGCCTTTGAGTATTGTTTAATATATGTCTAAAGGAGAAAATGCAGCAACAGAGGAAAGTTTAGTCAATGTAATCAGTTGTACTGCATTTGGTATAATTGTTGTTCCTCCTTAAGAAGCATGACAGACAGAATTATGTCTGCAGCTGGATTTTTAACTGTTTATTCCACACACATATGGAGGGAGGAGATCTCTCTAACAAGGAATCAAGGGAAAAGTCAGTCAGAGCGCTTATATCAACACCAAATCAACATTTATTCTTCCATTGTGAAAACACTGTAAACAGACATACCTACAAGCAAATATTGTATCACCTTTTTATTTATTGATATTTAAAATGTTGTATTTCAGCAAAGCAGAACTGTAGTCAAATTCCTTGTTTGTGTGCACAAAGATGCCAATTCAAGCTGATTCTGATGTCTTGGCTTCTTAATGGCGTGTTCTATTTCTCACTGAGATATTTTAACCACAATCTGAATCAGAAGCCAATGGATCTATCTAGGACCATGATGAAGGACCTGGATAAAAACAGGAAATGGTATCTAGTACTTTGAATATAAAGTGTTGCTTTTCTTTCTCTCATATTAAAAGAAACAAGGTAAGAGATTGTGCTGCTAATTTTCCTCATTCCAAAATAAATGACAAAATAAATCAATTTAATCATTGATTTTCATCTATTTGTGTTTCAGTCAGTGCTGCATTTCTAAATTGCTACCTATGTTGTTGCTAACACTGCCTCGCTAAAGATTTTGTTTATAATTGTATTTATTTCTTTAGTTTTGCTTCCATTAATTATCTAAACAAGGACCACCAGATTGTATATTAATTTTGGTTTAAACCAAACACGCCCACCTTCACTTTTTAAAAGGAATGAAGCATTTTTTGATTGGTACCTTTTTTTATATGCACCAGTTTATCATACATTTGAACCTGTGGGGTTTAAATCCAGGTGAGATCTTTAATCCAATTTGGTCAACACCAAGTTTTCATAGCCTAATATGAATATAACTGTTTTACTATTCTCACTTCTGAATGAGTAGTAATACATCTCTGCTTAGATGACACCCATTATACAATTTTTTTTAACAATTAAGCAGTTTTTTCTTCTTGCATCACAGTTATGTTCCATAAAAATCAAAGATTTTGCAGAGTTCAAACCCACATATGCAATAAAGGTTCCATTCAGGGTCTGAACTCTGGTACTTTATTTACCTTGAAACATGTTTCACAAGTGATCTCTGCTGCACGTCAATCCTGTGATTTACGGAGACAGTTTGTGTTCTTAATATGAAAAATGTCCGCGCCGGACACACCGGAGTGCAGTGAAAATCTTTTTGTTGCGCAGTGATTAAGATTTCCTCCATGCTTTTCACCGTGACAGATCAGGCCTGGGCTGAAAAATGGCCACAAGAATCTAAAAATAAACAGACGCTCGGACCGACTGTAACGATGCAACTGAAGCTCACATTAACTCCACACACTGGGAATTAATGAACAGCATTTATGAAGTCTGACTTTTAATCCAAAATGGCTGAACGGGGGGAAGGCAGTCTGAATCGAGTGAGATAAAAGTTGTAATCCAAACGCCTCAGGCATCCGGTTGGGTAATTAAAAAAAAAAAAGTTTGAAAAATCTATTAATAAACCGTTAATTAAAAACTACATTTTTAATATCTCAAGACCTTTTCAATTGACATTTCTAACAGGATTTACTTGCTCGCCTAAAGCGCTTACTGCTGGAGTGTAGCTGCAGCATGGTGCATTGAAGAGAACAGCTCATTTACCACAATTCAGCCTTAACCTGGTTGTAGTACATTTGATCACAAACACATAATGTTGGGTCCAGTGATGATTTCATGTGCAGTGGAGCAGCAATTATACAGGAAATGACTGATATTTTCATTATAAGCCGAAATATCCCGTAAAGGAAAATCCCAAAATGTCTGCTTTAATTATATAATTCTTTGTGTAGGTCTGAGGCAAAGGCATCGTCATGCTGGAATATGATCTCTAATTTGATTTCAGTCATTAATTCTCTTTTAGTTTATCTGCTTTTAAAATCACAACATCAAATTTAGTCTTAAAAAGTCAACGGTTATGAATTGTGTCTGATTACCTAGCTAACGATTTAAGATTTTCCTTTAAATTACATTTTAAAGACATCTGCATTCCAAATATGCTTGTAAAACATTTGTAGAACGTATGTAAACTGTTTTTTTTTTTAAATCACTAAAAGCCAGAAACGCCCTGGAGAGTCTCTTGCACAAAAGCGGTCCTGGGCAAGACCGGGCAATGTCTTTGTGTTTTAAAACTGATTGATTTATCAAAATGACCCGTCAAAGACCTGCCTGTTCATTCAAGCTCAAAAAACAATGTCCCCCTTTTTTTCTTGAACATCTAGACATTTCAGAAATAGATACAGAGCTGGGATGGATAATATTGAAGTGTTTATCATACATGGGGGGAAAGATTACCTTAGGAACATTAGTCATCTTTTTACAAAGCCGGACCAAAGGTTCTGCAGAGACCTGGGCAGAAATTGATTTGGGACCCACCTTCAGTTAAGCTAAAATCTCTTTTATGTTGTCCGTGCTTCGTCTTTATTATTATTATTATTATTATTATTATTATTATTATTATTATTATTATTATTATTATTATTATTATTATTATTATTATTATTATTATTATTATTATTATTATTGCTTTTGCATCCAATATTCACCAAAGCTTTGCACTAGAGAGACAAAAATGTATTCTAATTTTTCACAAGATTACGAGCAGTTTATATTTTACCTGCAGAAGATGCAACTCTCCGACCGCTTAAACAGAGGCTGAATCTAGCCGCTAATCGATGCCTGGTGTTGGTGTTTACCATCCTGACACAACTGCAGCTGCAAACAGTTCATCGGTATTTATGATAATGTAGTTTTATTAACCTTTAAACTGCTGTCAGACTTGTAATGCATCTTTCCAAGCAGCAATTTTGTAAACCATCCTGTGAAAGTCACGTTCTTATGGGGTCTCCAGGCTTAGCAGTTGTTCAGCACCCTAAGAGGGGGGGCTAGGCAACTTCATATTGGGGATTGAGTTGGCTCCGCCATGCAATAATACTGATAATTCCGATAAAGCATTGCTTGCAAAACCTTAAATTTTATATCATGTTTAGGGTACTTGATGTTGTCATTCTCTTATTTCTATTAACTAATTAATTAATGCAAACATTTTTACTACTGATCCCTTGAGAGCAACAATAAATTGTCTTTTTTTAATAAAAAAAAAAAAAAAAACTTAAGCAGCAAAGTTGCAATTCTTGTAACTGGTGTAGAGAAGAAAACATTTTGACAATATGCCAGTTTCATTCCAAGAACAATGTTTGTGTTTGCTAGGCTAAGACTGAATGCAGAGATAGATTTAAAGCCAGAAGAAATGTCATTATATATATATATATATATATATATATATATATATATATATATATATATACATTGTATTAATTAGATTTTAAATGCTGGGGTAAGTCAGATGGTCCATATTGTCTGTCCTTGATTGAGCTAATCAAGCCAAGCTGAAAGAAGGCTCCTAAATATGGCTCAACGTGAGTCACACAGAACGGCAGCGCATGTTGTCAACAAAGCACAAGAGGTTTAATGGTGAGCAAACGGTTTCAGTCCCACAGTTGCCGTCTCCTGCTGCTGCTGCTGCTTTACCTTCCAAGGCTGTGTCCTCACGGAGCTTTTTCAAAGGGAACATCTCTACTGTTTAAATTCAAATTAGCTTAGCATGATTCAGAGGTATTCAGAAATTCTGTCTGTTGTTCAGCTTCTTCTTTAGCTTATTTCCAGGAGGAAAAAAAAAACTATAAACCCCTGTGACCGCCCCCCTCGCCGCCTCACACACACACGTTACAGCCCATCTACAAAATACAGGTGGGGATGCTATTAAATCAACAGTCTTTGCTGTGCATTTTAACATTGAGATCCTATCCAGTAGTATTTTACTCTGGTTTTGATAAACAGATGATGATTTCTCAGGGTCTTTTTTTAAATGTTTTTCTCCAATGTTTTTCCTCCCATTTTTACAACAGTCCTTCTACCTACTGGTACTTATTAATATGTTTTTCATAAGTTTTCATTTGGATGTTGATAACTGATAACGACTTGGCAGGAAAACTAAACTAAATAAAAGCTATCTGCAACACGTGATCAGCAGCTAAAAGTCACGTCTCTTAGAAAGAGACAGAAAAAGACAAAGTCCAGCGCAGTCCTGCTACACACAGGAGAAATTTACTGCACCATCCAAGTTGTTCATCTTCTGCAGCTCTGTGGGAATCACCTTGTTGGCACCAGTTTATAATCTCGACACTTCAGCATTTGTTTGAATCCTTTTTAACTTTTCTCTCATGTTTCTTTTGGAGAAAAGGGAAGCTTGAAGTTGCTATGATGCTATGATTTACTGTTGATTGGTCAGAAAGACATCTGACCGACTGTAACGAAAAACTAGTTCATGAAGCATTTTGTCTGTACGCTTCTTCACTTTTTGTTTTGTTTTGTTTTGTTTTGTCCTGAACTAAACCATTCTCTCAAAAACTGTGTACTAATCTGTGCAGTAAAAAAGGATAATACATTTGCAAAGATATTCAGGATGGGGATGACTACTGTAACCCTTTTCATGTCGCCGTCTCTCATTCGTCCCTCAACAAGCATCAATCAGTCCAAAATGTGGCTGCACATCTTTTAACCGACACCTCCAGAAGCGAGCACATCTCCTCCGTTATATCCTCCCTCCGCTGGCGTATCGAGTTTCTGGGTGCGCGGTAGATCCCTGACGTCATCGACCCAGTTCTTCTTGAATTTTGGGAGAACTAAATATAAACATTGGGGTTTACTGGGCCTTCTTCGTCGTGGCACCCAGACTGTGGAACCAGTTCCCTCTGGATCTTCAACAATCACTGACCTGGTGATTTTAATAATCAGTAGCACTGTGGCATTTTATACCAGTTCTTTTATGTCATCTTTTATTTGTTTTATCTGTTTGTATCTGTTTTTGAATGTTTTTTTATTATTTTATTGTAAAACTTTTTATTGCAAAGCACTTTGGCTGTCTGGTGGGCTGCAGTAAAGGGATGTAGAAATGATAAAATCAAGCGAAAGGAGGACATAAATGCACAAATACAAGGACTGCAGGCTGGTAGAAGGGAAAATGTCATATTATCAATAAAATAGTATGATACACATACCTGTTGCACAAAACTGTTATGGACTGGAGAACTGTCCAGGGTGTACTCCACCTCTCACCCAACAAGCGCTGCAGATACCAGCAGCACCCTCTGTGCCGCTGCAAGGATAAGCAGGTATGGACGATGGATGGATGGATGGATGGATGGATGGAAGGATGGATGTTGCACAAAACAAAAGGAAATTCATCAGAGGAGCTACCAACAAAGACTGCTAAAGAAGAATAAGAAAACCAGAGATATAGTGCAAACTGCAAGGAGTGATTAAGTGCATGGACGGCTGTGGGTGATGAGAAGTAGATAATAACAATATTATCTAGAAACAGGAATATAAATATTTCAGGTTTCACAACAGTATGCAGACGTGTCTTTATGAGAAATTAAACCAAGGCATCACGCAGCGAAGCAGAGACACATAAAAAAAAAAAAAAACTTCATGATGACCTAATTTACACCTTGGCTTCATTACGCGGACGACTCACAGTTGGAAATAAAATGCTGTCATGTAAAAGTTAATGCATTTGAAAATGAAAAAAAATACGCAATAAGAGGTGATTAGATCTCCCCAGTCTTAGTCTTAGTTTGTTGATGTTCTGAAGAAAAGTAAAAGTCTCATAAAATGTCAGGATGTGAGATTTTTGAATCATTAGTGAGCAGCGGTGACGTTACGTCAGGAGGACGAAGATGTGTCACGCTCTCAGTTTCAAACACTTATGACTGCGATGCCATTTCCCAGACGGCGTGAAGGCGCAGAGGACGAGGATCTGAACCAGCAACCGCATACCAATATAAAATAACTGAGAAGCATAACTGTTCATTCTGTACTTGTTATCAAAGAAAACCTGTATGACCTGTGATCACTGATGAACTTTATTGAACTAAACTGACCTAAATCAAGAGGAATTTATTTAAATAATTTCTCTTTAGAGGCTTTAGCTCTCTAAGACCTCCCTTTGGTCTCCGAGACCATTTGGACATTGCTAAATCACAGGAAATAAGATAAAAAAAGGCAAAGCTTGACCTTGTCCTCATCATACAAAAGTCCCCCCCCCCTGCTGTTTGCCATTGAGGAAGGAACATCATTGATATTTTCAGCAGCATGAAAAGATGAGGATCTCTAACTTTCTGCACAGCGCGCAAGCATCCTATGTTGCGCAATAATTTCAACCTGCTGCATCACTCTGTGTGCGCAGCCCGGTGAGTGTAGTCGGAAGGAATCAAGCAAACACTTTTTTGCTGATTACTCTGAGCTTATTACACCGAGAGTCTGAAACTTTCAGTCATTTTTTTCTTATTACCCATGCTGCAATACTTTACGCTTGTATTATGAACCCTAAAAGATGCAGATTTAACTATTTACCATCAGGTCTGCGTGCAATGTCAGGATATCTCTTAGAAATAATCACAAATACATTTGCTGTTTTGTATGAAAAACTAAGAGCTTCAGTTTGTAGGCACAATTTGGAGGTGGGGGCACTCATTCATCAGCTGGATGCCCATTTCACTTATCTTTATGGTTTTCTTTTCTTTGTCATATAGAGTGTGAATTGCTCAATAAAGCTGAAGGATGAGATTATTTTCTTTTAAGCCAGAGAAGCGGATGCAACACACAATTCGGCAATGGTGCCACGAGCGCAAAAAGAAACAGCTTGGCGGGGATGGTTAGGTTGCCAATTGGCCATCGTGGTGGTATTCCTTTCTTAAATCCTCTTACCACACATCATGGATAACCAGTTACAAAGTTTTTTTAATGTAGCAACCAGGACCCAGATAGGATTTTTATGCTTAAAACAGTCGGACAACTCCTATATGTAACGAGAAGCGTGCCGCATTCTTGGTGCATCCCAGAAGTCCTCTTCAAGAAACAACAGCAACTTTCTACACTCCAGCTAATTTTTATTGTTTTGGCTTTAAAGGTTGGTGTGAATGGGCCGAACTACCTAAAGTAAGTGTGCGGAACATTTATCATCTCTATCTGAAAGAATGTGTGCATATTATACTTCTGGTCATCAGGTTAAAATGTTCTTTTTTTGTTTTGCCTGTTGTAATGTTTGTTTTCTGTTTTTTTTCTCCCCTTGTGTGTCGACAGAGCAGTATGGAATCAGGTTTGGGTAAACTGGGTAGAAAGCCAAATGATCCAAATGAGAGTTGGCTCTTTTGGATCCTGCACATTTGCAGGAGATTTCGATATTTGGCTGCTTTAAGTTGTGAAAAGGCAGTTGTGTGAGAGACAAAACACTTGTGGATGAGAATGGAAATGGGTCAGGACATATATATACTCTCCGCTTCAGCTGGGTTTCCTTTTTGTGTTACTATGGTAACGTATCCTGTCTTCCTTCTTTCCTACCTACCTACCTACCTACCTACCTACCTACCTACCTACCTACCTACCTACCTACCTACCTGTCTTTAACATACGTAGTACACCTTTCTCTACAGGTTTTGCACCTGAACACACAAACAACGCTCCAATTTGCAAGAACTACCAAAACATATTTTCCTCTTTCATGGCAGAGCGTGGAAATGTAAAGTTATTTCTATGTCTGATGCGACTGCTGCTGCAAACAATCAACACTACTTTGCTTCTTTTTTTTTTCTGCTTTCTCGTTTTGAGGAAAACATGTCTCCACATGCAGAAAAATCTGCAAATAGTTTAACCCCAGAAGAAAGAGTCTGATTGTGTTAATAAAACGGAGCTGACTGGAGACTGACAAGTAGACAGGAATCAAACCAAGAGCAAAGAACAGAACACATGTTTATTAAAAGTAAAGGTGGTAGAACTGGAAATAAACCAATATAACCTGCCACCAGTATCAAGCTGCTTGAGGAAAGTGAAAGCAGAAACTTGTAAACTTGTTTCTGAGAACCCGGGGAGCGTGTCCCCTATTTTGAGCACACAACTGTTTTCCAAATATGGATGAAATATACCCCGGATGCCGGAGCAGCAACTTCTATGGTGGAATCTCATTAGCATCGTAATAGCTTCCAGGCTCATTTGCATTTTGCCGTGAGTGATTTTTCTCTCACTCTCTTTCCTCTTCGCCGCTGGATGGAATAATAATAATAATACTGGAAAAAAAAAGAAGTAAAACTTTAAAGCACTATATTTTATTTCATTATTTAAGTTAAACAAATTGTAATTGAAAAGCACTTTTCAATTAGGCCATTTCCTCATCCTGGTGACTAATGAGTCTTCCAGTTGTGTCAAGCAATTATGGAAAGACACACAAAACTACAAACTAATATTTGCGCGCAGGGATGGCAAATTAGTCTAAACAGATTAATAGAGGAAGTAGATGCTTTTAGTTCGGTTTCAGGACTAGCTTGTGTGGGCTTAGATGGAGAGTCGGATCATATTTGCCCCAACACGGTGAGCTAAGGGGTGAAAATAATCCAACATGAAACAATACCCACGGCGGATAAAATAATTTAGCTCCGAGTTCTGAAAATGTCAAACTATATTTGAAGGGAATGAGCTGGGCCCGTGGTACCTGAAGGCCGCTCTACCAGATGGCAACATGTCGGCGTGCTGAGAACAAGGATGCAAACATCCAGCGCAGCTTGTTAAACATCCACTCTGCCTTTCTTATGCTGAATTTTTGCCGCTCAGCGAGCAAAGAGTTAATATTTTCAACCAGTTCTGCCTCTGAAACACACACACACACACACGCACGCACACACACACACACACATCCCCACAACCCATCACCCCTGATCACACTCAGACACACACACTCTCTCCCACGCACACACACACACAAACCCATAATTCCCAACACCACCTCCCTCCCCCCCCCCGTCTCCCTCCTCCACCACCACCTCCTCTTGCTTCCCTGGGCTCACCCTCCCCTCCTCGCCCTCCTCCTCCTCCTCTATTCTCCATCTCTGCACCCCCCCCCCCTTCCAACCCTCCCTCTCTCCTTTCCTCCTCCGCCACCGCCCCCCTTAGGTCAGTTAATAAGCGAGCCTGAGCCTGTGCCTCAGCTTGGCTGTCTGGAGGACATGCAGAGCAGTGTCTCCTGGGAATTGGCTCATGCAGAATGCTGCTCCACTGAGAGAATGGAATTTTACCCTCGCTAGGGCTCCCAGCCGCACCGCACAGCAGGAAACCTGACAGACGTGCACACACAAGTGCACACGCGTGCACACCAACACGTGCTGCAGATCAGCACACAAGGCATCCTCCTACACCGAGCCAGCCCCCCCCCCCCCCCCCCCCCCCCCACCCCCAGGAGTGCGTTTGGTGAGACGTCTCCCCGTCCCCTTTAAGTAAAGTGACCACTACCTAAGAAAAACACTTATTTTCTCCCTGAATCATCAAGAAGCCATCATTAAGTTAATGGCAACACAGTCTTCGGGGACGTGTGGTAATAGTCTGTGATGCACAAAAGCCTCCTTTTCACTGCAGACAATGTAAACACACACACAGCCAGGAACGCAGGGACATCAGTGGGTACAGTGCTGCTAATGAGTTGCCCTGTAGATTCAGAAACAGTGGCTTTTCCTCACTTCTGTCTCAACTTCAAATGTTGAGAAAGTCTCCCCCTTCCCCCTGCACCTCCACCCACCCCCCCTTTCTTCTTGGTTCTCCTCAAACCCACAGCTCCATCTATTGGTGTCACTGGGTTATAGGGAAGAACCTGTAAGTGACGGAGAACAAACGCTGAACTGCTGGCATTGATTCGGACATAAACACACAACGATGTCCTACCAAGCAGGGAACGGGCTCCTGTAAATTAAACAGAGGGAAAACAGCATGTTTGGCTGAAAATTAACAGGAGGTGGACATATGTTTGTAGAACTGAAAAAAAAACAGCTGAAGAAAGAAAAATACATAACCCCTAACCCTTAATTTTGTTAGTAAAGTAGCTTTTTCTCAGTCAGATTGTTCACAAATGTGACATGTTTGGTTTCAGAGACTGTGTTTCAGGACAAAATGACAGAGGTCTGATGAATCATGTTGCCCAGCAATGCTGACTATGATTCATACCTTCAGCAGGGTCGAATTTACCCGGAAAAACACATCAAACCACAACAGACAGCAAAGAAAGATGTTTTTTTTTCTGTTTGCTTTGGTAGATCATTGGGAAAAGAAAACATGGCATTAGTGATAATGATGGTCTTCTTCTTTGGATTAAACTCATCTGAAGAATACACTCTGAGCGGGATGTATGGCTGAGGCACATAAAAAAGCATCGTCTGAACAGGATCTCTGGGGAGAGCTTCCGGCACCTTCATTTGTGGATTAATGCCCCCGATCCAGTTGGATTAGCACTTACACAGAATGTGAACTGATGTCTCCGTTGGTGTGAACGGCAAAACCCGGTCCGGCTACCTTTCTGCCAACGTAAATAAGAAAGAACTTGGCTTGCCAGACGCCTCGGAATGAGAGGTAATCTTTGTGTAGTTCAAATTTCACACAAACATCAATAATAATTTTTCCTTTAAATATAAAAGCCATTAATCTAACACGTATTACCATAACCAGCTCTGATATTAAAGTGAGTACTCATTTTTGTGCACAGTAATGCAAGAAATGTAAAATACTAATTTGACAGCATGTGGTGACCTCAGAGTGACGGACCCCTGTCATCAGACACTTTAGCTGTCCTGAAGCATTTATATTCCCTACGTCCTGCTCAGAGAGAGATGTGGCGGCACACAGGACACCTCTCCATAACCTCTTAAGCCCGAGGGTCTATTTTCCAAAAAATGCATGCTCATACTCTATAAGGCATTTCTCAACCTGAACAATTCTTAAACTGCCAATCTCAAAACGTCTTACCTTTGCTGTAAAGAAGGAAATAAACACAATATATTGAAACTACAACATCTTGGTTACGTCTGTAGCCAGTTTGGTGTCCACACAACAAGAAAATGTTTTTCTTTTTAAATCCAGACGAATCCCTGCTGTTTTTGTGCCATTTTGGGACCGTTTTTTTTTTTTTTTTGGCACAATTTTTAAAATTTTTAATTTATTCTTGAAATTTAAAACATGGGATGCTATTATATATTTTGTAGATACTTTTGTATAGGAGTCTCAGATGAAGATCTGGAGATATGATAAGTTTGTCATTCTCAGTTAGTCAGCTACAAGCAGACTAACTTTATTGTGGCTAAAGAGCAACCACTGATTTATTGGGATTCTATTTGATAGACCAGCACAAAGTATTATGAAGCCCCCCCCCCCCACACACACACACACACACACACACACACACACACATGCACACACACTCCAACCACCTCCATTTACTTCATATTAAAGCCTCGGGTCTTAAATCTTTGCTGATTCTTTGTCAAAAATAGCTGAAGGTCAGCCATATTGGATGGTGATCATATTTGTGACCAACAATTTTCAAGTCTTGCTGTCGATTCTCAATGAGATTTAGGTCTAAACTTTGACTAGGCCATTTAAACACATGAATATGTTCTATCTAAACCCTTTTACTGCAGCTCTGGCTGTATGTTCAGTGGTTTGCAGGGTTTCTAATGATGTGCTCTGTTAGTTTTCTAACACACGTTGCATCTTGCATGACTCACTGGTTCGGTTTTGGTCTCATTCGGGATGAGCGTGTTCTGCAACATGTTATCTCTGCATGGCGGTTGTTCAATAGCAAATATTTGCATTACATTTGTTTTTCTTTCAACAGTGGTTTTTTTCTTGCAAGTCTTTGTTAATTATAATCTCCTTTTGTAAAGATTTACCAACCTGGGCAGTGGATGTCTGCAGCTCCTCCAGAGTTACCATGGGCCTCTTGGGCAGCCTCTGTAGAAAAACATTTTCTCAGATGTTTGAAGCTTTAGACATGGTTTGAAAACTCTGCCTTAAACTTCCCCAAAGCGTTTTCCACGACCTCCCTAACATGTCTGCCATGTTCCTTGGTCTTTAGGATGCTGTTTGTTTCTGGCAAACCTTTGAGACATTAACCAAACATCTGCATTTATACTGAGGTTAAATGACTCACACGTGGACTATTTACGAATGTCTGATGGAAGTTAGTTAGAAGTTAGAATGGATTTTGTTTAGGGGGGTCGGAAAAAAAAGGAGGTTGAATATAAATGCAGACCAGCATTTTCAGTATTTTAGTCTTATAAACAACATAAAATCCATGTATTATTTCTCCTTCCACTTCAGAATTATACGTGACTTTGTGTCGGTTTAGCATATCCAATTCAATGAAATATATTAAAGTTTGAGACTGTATCTCTACAGAATGTGGACCAGTTCAAAGCTATGAATGCTTGTGCAGGAAACTGTATTAGCTGTGTGGTTTTTCATGTTTGCTAATTGTTACTGGCGAAAACAATCCCTGTGAATATAAGTGGTTCTGAAAACTGAATATCATTATCTGCTTCCAAATGTACCATGACATAGTTGGGAAAATTGTGGAAATGGAGGAGTTCAAACCAGCTCACACACACACACACACACACACACACACACACACACACACACGGGTGCACACACACACACACGCACACACATCTCACAGAAAGGAGCCTCTCTCTATGAAACGCTGAAGCAATTTTTACCACGAAAATGTTCCAATTTTTTAAAAAAAGGGACATTTTACATGCAAAATATTTCTGCACTGTTTCCTTACTGTAAATATTTCCCATTTGCCGCATCTGTCAGGTGTATCATACGGAGGTTATCGTTATAATTATAAAATATTTCTCTCTCAGCCCAGGCTGCCTGAGCTCTGGCTGTTTGTAGTGCAGCATGCCGAGGCAGCAGCGCTCTCTTTGGGATTTAGCCTTTCAAAAGTCCTCATCAGATTTGCAGCGCAGACGTACTTCTGCTGCCTGCCGCCCCCACATCTCCACCCCCCAACACCACCACCACCACCACATCTCCCCATCCCTCAACCCCGACGTACCCCCCCCTCTCTTCTTCCCCATCAGCCTCCCCCTCCTCTCCCCTCCTCTCCTCTGTGCTCACCCTGCTGCAGATGTTTTGGATATAGGTTTTCTTATTGAAGAAACTGTGCCAACTGCAGAGCACCAACACAATACTCATCAGCTGCTGGTGTGGTGGAGCTGGCCAATGAGCGGTGAACTACATCCTTCACATTGTGGCCCACATTTCTCAGACACTAAGAGGTTGAGAAGAGGTTTTCTCACTGGCTTCCAAAGTGCAGAAAGTGCGAGATCTGGAATAGTTAGAGAAGAATGAAGAAGAAACACTGCAGAAACCGGAGGAACCTATCACCACTGTGTTTGGATTCACGGCTCTTTGATGTTTTGTAATGCAGGTTGGACCAATCCGCTCATTAGCCTGCTTGTTGTACGGTCTGGCATCACAACAGCTCAGGTGCAAGACTTCTCACGTATAAGAAGAGAAAGAGTTTCTGTACATAACAGGAGACACGTCACCTAATGTTCCACTTCCACGCAGGAAATGTCCCTGTTTTCACGCCTTTGGGTTGTTCACTATTACCCTGTGTGTTGATTATGCACCGATAAAGGATCTGGCTTTGAGGAAGTTCAAAATTACCTAAAAGAGTTAAATTAAATCAGACAGGAATGGATTTACAAGAATACTGGCGCAGAAATCTACACAGTGGTGTAGATTTTATGGAGAGAATGTTGCATTCTTCTTTAACTTAATTGCATAAGTATAGTGCAAAGCGTTTTCAATGCTGAATAATTATTCTTAATGATTAAAATCCAAATGGTTGGATAGATGAGACACAAAAATAACCAACTAACTATTGTTCAATGAATTCAGCATCTTCTTGGATGATATTTGAAATGCACAAAATTTCTAGTATTTTTTATTTTTTTATTCAATGGTTTTATCAAATTCTTTGTATTCCACTTTTCTGTGCATGTAGAAAGTACAACGGAAAGAAAATAGCAGCATTCTGTTGCATTTTTTATTTTTTTAGTTTTACTTTTTTCTTTGTTTTTAAATTAGAAACAAACAATCAAAAAGACATAATCACGCAGATATTTAGAGAAATTACAACCTTTTTACCAACACATTGATGTACATTTAATACCAAGAATAAAAAAGGAAGCAGAACTACAATTAGCATCTGCCTGCCTGCTGGTCATGTCTCACGTAGACTCCCTGGTTCAGTTGAGGAGATGTAAAAAAAATGCTGTTAGCATGAATATAGAAATGGTATCAAACAGATCACAGGTTGGTTCCTGGGTTGAAGGATCATGCTGCTTATCATGAATAAGCAACATGATAAACTATTCATCACGAGTCAAATCCAGTGCTTACGTTTCACATAATAGATGCTTGCAGAAAACATCAGCAGCAAAGTGACAATTCTTTTGTTATTCATTAAATTTTTTTGAACACAGGCAGATTAAAGATATTTGCAGTAGACCCTTTAATTGGGGTGGCTACTTATTGCTTGTGTTAAACCAGTTTCTTCAGTAAAGCCCTCACTACAATATTTATCTGCCTGAGTAGTCGAAACTTAAACTGCTGGTTTTCTAACTCCTTGTACAGGCTAGCTGCGCTGCACTGGTAATGTTAATGTATGTAAATAAGAACAGGTGGATATTTAATTACGTCTGTGTCGATTATTTAATTTCCTTTCGGGATTAATAAAGTATTTTTGAATCGAATCGAATTTAATTTAATCCCCCTTTTAGAAACTTTAGAAACTTATTTTCTTTGTAGCTTATTTTAACTCTCTGCTTCAAGAAGTCTTGCCTTTTGCAAAGTGCGAGTTGTAAATAAGAACTTTCTCTGAATCTGTCCTGCACGGCAAAATAAAGGTAAAAATAATATAAAAAAACACACACAAATAAAGTCATGGGCTGTGAATTGTTTTGTAGTATATTGTATCTATAATGTAATTGGTCTCTCTAATATCAGTCCTCAGATATAAGTATATGATTGTATGTCTCTCTGTTGCCCTATGATGGACTGGGTACCTGTCCCCGCCTCTGCTGGTTATGATTTGATACAAGTTTGGTGCTAAAGAAAATGGGGTATGGAATGAGCCCAACTGAAAAGGCTGTAAAGCTCTGCAACAATCAATTAGAAAAATGGTAAGACTTGGTGGCAGCAGTGGCGTTTAGTGACAACAACCAGACTGGAGACGGCCAGAGACAGAAGGAGGAGGTGAGCTCGCAAGGCCTAGAATCAAACCCCAGGAGAAGCAGCGGTGAGGAATACCAGTTTCTGCATATGAGTGACTTAAGTTGCTATACATTCCAGACTGGTTCAGGGCCTATTAGCCTCAGCACTACCTCACAGTCAGTGCTAATTTGTTCTTTTATTATTGAGCAAAAACGGCAGGTTAAGTTGAGGTGCCACAGAACGGCAGTCAGCGTCAGGTGGATATAAATCTCTGAAAGCCAGAGGTTGATTTTTTTTCTCTTCTCTGAATGAACGGATCTCTGACTCTTACATAGGAGCATGTTGTGGAACCTGTTACCCAGGCAACTAGACAGGTTGGTCGAGAAAAAAAAAAAAAAAAAAAACTATATAAAATGAGCACAACTTCTTCACAGCATATAGGCAGAGGAGGAGAAGCTTGTTACTTTTTCCCCCAGACACAATTACTCACATGATATGGCAGCAACACATAAAGTCATGATTGTTTGGATCATTTCTGGCAGACAAGCATCTTCTAATTAGACTGCTGTATAGGAACCTCAGAGCAGCATTTTATATAAAAAAATATGCATTCGCTTTAAAAGAATGAAACTTCTAATACCGCCCTGTTTCAGATGAAACACAGTATTAACATCCCCATCAACTTCTAATTATCCATATCTGTTCATAGCACATCACCCCCGCTAGTATTAGCATCTTCACCTTTAGGTTCAGTATTTTACGCCGCATATTTTGGTCGTATCCAGTAATCAATAAATATTGATACCCCCTAGATCAATCAATAATTATGTGGATAATATCTTCTAGTTCATCAATACCTGTTAATGCTATGTTTTTCCCCCCCTTTTTTGTCGATTAACTGTTTTGTGGAGAGGGCGAGGCTGATAGAAGACCAAACTTGATGTTCAGGAGAGAAAGAAAGAAAAATAGCTGCCTGTGCTGCTACCATCCCCCATCTCGTAGGCATGGCAGCAGTCTTACACACATGCGCCTGCACTTACACACACCAGCTCACGGACACACAGACGCACAAATACACATGCATTCAAGGCACACATACATAAACGCACACACACACACACATACACACGTACATGCACAGCCCATCTCTCTCTTTCTGCTACCTGATGTGCAGCAGAGAGAATATTCTAGAGACCAAACACAATGAATGTTTTTTTTTTCTCCACTATTCTTACAAAACAGGCCATAATTCTAATTAAATCCGCGCATGTTCTGTTTAAAAAGCTGCTCATTTTGGTCTAAATGTTCCACGTTAAGATGTGAAATGTAAAAAGGGCGAGTAAAAGTTTGTGAGCGAAGCTTCAGCGGAGGATGTAAGAGATGTTTTAGGAGTCAGTATTTGAAGGCAGGGAGCAGTTGTGATGATCTGTGGAGGTCCTGCTGCCCTCACTGCACCAACACACGCACTGCAGCTCAGGGCGCATTCGCTTCAGCTATCCAAGGTCATTCCGTGGAAATTTTATGATTTATTTTTCAAAGTTGTTTAAAGCACTTGAACGTTAATTTATTACAACACATTTATTTATTTATTTATTTTCAATGCCATTGTAATGAAGCAGTGAGGCACATTCAGGGAGATTTGCTTGCTTTATTCAAATTATTATTATTATTTTTTGTGTGTGGCCGGTGCTTCTGCAAAAGAACCAAACTTTCTTTTATTGGGTTTCACATTAGATCATAACTTCTGATTTTGACTGTTTTACGAGTAATTTTGAAATTCATAATATTTGATTGCACTGGTATCAATCTGGTAGCCGGGTGCACAGCGCAGATAACAGAAGGTTTACATTAAGACGGAGAAAAGTAAATTGAAACATTAAAAATTACACTAAGGTATTTTAAACTAATCCACACCTGATCTGCCTGCATGTGTGTCTTCTTGCTCTGTTTACCTCCAAAGTCTAACATGTGGGGCAACAGCTGTCTTTGATATTAAAATCTGACGGTTCAACTTCAAAATGATTTCACATTTACAGTTTGTAAAAAAAAAAAAAAAAAAAGAAAAAAAAAAGGGTTTTGCGCTGTCAGAGATTTGTTATGCTTTTATTTTTTATTCTTTAAAAATCACACTTCAGGGTAGGAGTGGCCAAAATTTAAATATCAATATCTATTGCAATATAACTTTATTCAACAACGGTGATGTGACATTGCCAATATTTCAATACACGTTACAGTCTATGATTCCAGCATTTGTCGCTCACTGAAGTTCTGGGTTTTATATATATTTTATAAATATTTTATGTGTTTTATAAACTTTGCAAAATAATTGTCATAAGTTTGTACTGGCATTAGTTGTGGGCATTCCATTCTTTGCAGTCTTTCTGATGCTTTTATTTTGTTTATATAAATATTGAAATTATATTGTATCGACATATCGACATAAATCAAGAAATATATCATGATGTAAGTTTTGCCCATATCGTCTAGCCCTGCCTCAGTATTTCAGATCCATATCAAGCAAACCATAGTTTGGATAGCTTTTTCCCCTTAATATCTGATATTTTGTAATTATTTACTCTGGCTATTTTTGTCTGATAGTAGAATCCATTTGATAATCTAAACCATTGAGAAATAAACACATATTTTTAGTTTTTCATTAATATTTTAGTTCTTTTTAAGTCAAATCTTTAAGACTACATATACAGCATCTTTTAGTGCGGTACTAGACACGCTTTTTTTTTTCCAGGTCCAAGTCACGTCTGAAGTCTGACTGAGACTGAAATAATCAGCCTCATCAGGTGCATGCCAACTAGTTGGCCCCTACCACAGACCTCCTGCAGGTGATTCAGTCAAATTGTTTAATGTTTTCTCTTTACTCTTAATTTACCTTATAAACAGAATAATAACTGTTTAATCTAATGTCCCCCCCAAAAAATATAATTCATTTTTAATGTTCACTACATTTTAAATAGAAACATCCATTTATGTCAAGAAGTTGTACAAATGGATTAACACCTGTTAATTTTTAGAAGGAATTACAAAAAGGACTGCTTCTGTTTTGAATATTTCACATCGGTTCACATGGTCTGCATGTTCATAATTAAAAACTGTAGTTCAAGTCTGGACGTTCTTCTATCCTCTGATTCAATCAGAACCAGAGAGAATGCAAGATTATTAGGAAACCAGGCTCTAAATCTGCTCTTCATACATTTGTTATTGAACCCAATTGTTATATATGTTCCAAGGTACATTATAAATCACAGAATAAAGAGTGAAGCACAATGAATTAAGGGAATTAGAGAGGATATCAAATGTTGTTAATAAAAATATGAAATGCTTTTATTTTGAAATAAAAAACAAAACACTGGCAGCTGCTTTTTTTTTTTACTAATAACACTTCCATAAAAGTGAGAGAGTTATGGTAATTTTGTAGTGAAGCAACCAAAACTGATTTAGCACAGTCATGTATTAAATCATTAAATCAGTCCTGTTTTAAGTCATTATTATAAAAGGTACAACAACCATGAACAGATTGTTCAGAACTTGGCAAATTGATCAAAGACAGCCTTTGTCATGTTTTGCTGAGGCGGAGGAGCTGGACCAGAGTGCAGAACAGAGCCGAGAGGCAGCATGATGGGGTTATGATAGTTTAATGCAGAAATTAACGTTCACAAAGTCCGAATTAGTACAGAACAGGGAATCCAAAACTGGAGAACACAACTGAGGAACAGAGATGAGTAACAACGGGGGAAGTGACAATGAGTGAAGGGGGACAGGTGGCTTTAAACAGAGGGGAAGGACAAAGGGGAAATCAGAAGCACAGGTGAAGACAATGAATCAATAATTAAAGTGACAGGCGCCAGTAAAGAAAGTGAAGGAGGAAAGAAGGCAAGGCAGACAGGGAGGAAACAGCAGGAAGCAGGATACAAGGAACCAATAAATAGATAGAACACTAGAAATAATAACTGAAGAAACTATCCAAATAAGCAAAGTCCAACACAAAGCTGAGCATCGTGACACCCTTAGACACAACAAGTCTATCACTGCCAGGTCTAAACTTTACTCACTGGCTTCTTTTCATCCTGATTATATCAGATAAAGATTGTTTATGAGACTCGATTCACAGAGTATAAGCCAAGTCTGAAATCTTTGTTTTAACAACTTAAATGTGACTCAAGTTCTAGTTTCAGACTCTTCCTCATATCTGTGCTCACTCACAGTTGTTGTAATAAGTCAGAAGAGAATTAAACATCTCATACAGCTGTTGAAAAATCCTATCCTACGACACCCTCTATGTATTTCCAGAAAACACAGTTTTGTTGATATGTTTTGTTTAATGAGAAAAACAGGAGTAATTTTTGTTTTTTAACTACAATTAAATCTGAATAAAACTAATCAAAAAATTGTTTTTTTATCTAAATCTAGAAGCAAATGACATTTGCTGTAGAAAGTTAACATTCATTAGTAAGGAGCAGAACTGGGAGTCCTTAATGTTTTCACAAGCCTGTCTTTGTGCAACACTTTGAAACAAAGTTGAAGGGACATAAGAATAACGAATAATGCAGGTACAGTTCAATGTTTACTGTAACAATAATAATAAAAAATGTCCCAACGTCTTCTTAAACAGGGAAGTTTCCAGGTTGGTTCTGAAGGCAGATAGAGACTTGATGTGCCTAAGCTACATTTGTAGACTTCTGTAAAATGTGGGCTCAGACGAAGAACGCTCAAATCTCCTTTTGTCACCACCTGGGAACAGTTAGCTGAGATCCCAGCGGTCAGGAGGGTAGATTTCACATCAATGAGTCCATGAAATATTTAGGGGCCAAGTCAGTTAAGGTTTTAAAGGTGAGAAGGAAGAATTTTAAATCAATACAGAATCTAACGGCCAACCAGTGCAGCAAGAGAAGCCAGGGGGACTGTTTTTGTGCCTTTGAGTCCCCGCAATGAATCTAGCAGCAGCGTTTTGACCCAACTGGAGGGAGCATGGAGAGTCTCTGCATCGCTAAAGTGTTGCATCTTGTTTTATGTCACCGGTTGGCAAAACTGAGACAGTTTCTAAGATGGAATTGGGAACAATAGAATCATGCACTGAAAATCAGTTTGGACTAAAAATGTACAATTTTTATTATAATGTTTTTTAAATATTACTCCCAAATTCTAGGTAGCGTAAACAATTTATGTAAATAACTGTTGTCTTTCTGGTTCAGGATTATCTTAAACATTGTTTTTTATTTAAGATAAAAAGGTTCACAATATGTATTGTTCACCAGAATACATGGAAAGATGTGTCTGAATCAATTTTTGGGCACCTTAATAACAGATATCAGATTTCTGTAATGCTGGATTCTTTGAAAAGTTTCCTGCAGCTGTTTTGGATCTCTATCTGAAACTAAAAGCAGGCAAATTAGGGGGAAAAAAATTGTCCCTACATGTTGGGTTAGGGTTTTAACTCTAAAATGTATTTGTATGATACTTTTTTTGTGTACTAGCTTTATGAATAAGCCTGAGAAGCTGACTGTTTTTAGCTGCATTCCTACGTGAGAATTTCTGACTGTTTTGCCGAGTTTGCTGGGATTTCGGTCTACAGTGAAAAAGGTCAAGGGCACTGGGATTACGTTACATGGCTAGACTTCAAAAAACAGTCCCCAAAAAATGCTTTTAGTATTTAAGAAGAACACTTTGGTGTTTTTTGTTGACCTATTGTGGATGTTTTGCAACTGAACATCTGTGAGGTAAACCAAATCAGTCCATTAAAGGTACGCAAACTTTCACTTTTTGCTTTTTAAAATTTAGAAAGTAATAAGACTTTTTCTGTTAAACGGAACAAATTTAGAGTATAGGAGCCCCTGAATTTTTTGTTCTTCAGAATTCTGACTTTAGAAAATTCAGAATTCTGAGATTAAAGTGTTAATCCAGACTTTATTTTTCAGTGGCTCTAATAGTCTTCTGTAAATATTACAAATTCAACAAAATGTGTTGTTTTTTTATTTGGACTCATCTAACTAAAAGTAATTACAGTTTCCTGTAAAATACAGGAAACTGTAATTAGAAGAACAGACTGTAACAGGGGTGTCCAGCTACAGTCCTTGAGAGCCGGTGTCCTGCAACCTTTAGATGTGTCCCTGGTCTGACACACCTGAGTCAAATATTCAGTTAATTAGCAGGACTCTGAAGAACCTGACTGCATACTAAGGAGCTAATTGTGCTATTTGATTCAGCTGTGTGGGGCCAGGGAAACCTCTAAAAGTTTCAGGACACCGGCTCTCGAGGACTGGAGCTGGACACCCCTGGACTGTAAGAACTGTCTGTTCTTCTAATGTTTTATTATTGGTTCGACCCTATAAAATATAGATTTATAAATTGCTTTCCTTTTAAGAAACATTTTGAAGTTTTAAAACTGAACTAGACACAAGTAGAACACTCAGACAGTTACTGGAATCAACCTGTTTTTCCTTTAATTGGCTCTGATCAGTGATTTGCAAATCAAATACAGAATATTTATTCCCCCCCACACACACTATTAATGCATCAAACTATGATTTACTTGAATGCAGTTGATTAAGTTCAATACCAATGAAATCTGATAAAGGATCCGGACATAGTCCCGATACATGGTACACACTGCAATGAAACGCAAAAATCTAAATTTGATACATACTTTGGTTCTGAAGTCACGGTTTGGTAAATCTTTGGTAGAATTCAGTCAAAAAAAACAAACTGATGCCTTTGGAGCAGATTTGGTTTGATTATTTTTTATTAATAATGGATACAAGATGATGTGTGTTGTGAATTGGCACTATATAAATAACATTTAATTGAATAAGCGGGAGTAGCCTGACTGGATGGATGGACGGACGAATGGACGGGTGGATGGATGGCTGGATGGACGAATGGAATATACAACTATAAAACCACTTAAAAGTGGTTAATGTTGAAATCTCATTATAGATGTTTTGACATTCAGGCACTCTAATGTCCAATATGTATTTGAATGCACCATAAAGTGCAGCTGCTTGGAAACTCCTTCTGCTGTGCAGCATTGAGGATTTGTTGAAAGCTGCTGTATTTGAACTGTAGCAGATTTCTTCTCCAGTTCCAGAGATGTTTACATCTAGCACGACATTGTTTCAGATGAGTATTTTAGTTAGTTAAGCACAGAGCAAGTTATATACCTTATTGCTGTCGGAAAATGTGTTGTTTTCCTGTTATTTATTTTAAAGTTACACTAACGAACAGTCCTTTGAGCTCTTAGTTTTGCACGTAAATAAATTTTCTGGTGTAAAACATTGCTGTCTTTGTTTGGTACATGTGCATACCAGATTTTTTTGGTATGCTTATGTATCCATTACACAGTAGTAATAATAGATAATCTCACAAATCCCTAATTTTATTATGGGTAAAGAACTATTACTTTTGTTGCATCTGTACTGCTTTTATCACGTTCTTTAAAGGGAAATGAGAATCTGCTAAAACTGGCATCAGCAAATCGAAGCTTTAAAAAATACCTGGAAATCAGAAATCAGCCACAAAATTCTTATTGATACATCAAAGCTTTTATTCTGATAAGAACAACAACACTGAAGATGAGTTGCTTTTCAAAGGGAAGCTAGTTTGGAAGAGAAGATCCTAATAAGACATTACTAAGTGCCAAAAACAGGAACAAGACAAGGTCACGTCTTTCTTTTAAAAGTCAACAGTGTAAAAAAATGTTTCTTTAACACTAAATAACTTCGTTGAGAATTTTGACACACCAAGCCCCTATAGGCGCTAAACTAAGAGGGTTAAATATATAAAATATAAATACCCTGCTGAGTCTTGGCGTTCAGGCTGTCCTCAGCACGTTTTGTAAGAGCTGTGGTCGTCCACTGAGGTTTACCTTCATTATCCAGCAGACTTTCTAACGATCAACACACCGGCAGCACAGTTCACTGCTTAATTTACCCCTGGTGTTTACCTTCGCAGGCTCAGCCACCATCTCTGTATCATCTACTGTCTCCCACAATGCCTTTTTTTTCCGGGCTTTGTGTAATCGGCATCATCCCGAAGACGATCAATAGTGCTTCAAAATTACAGCTCTGTGCTGGGCGCTATTTCCAGGTGTTGAGCCGGTTTGCTAGGCATGAGATTTACCAGGACCCAGGGGTGACATGGGGATGGATATCTGTTTGAATTAAAGCTTAAAGCTTCTTTCAAACTTTGTCCGGAATTGATGCTTCGGACAGGTCAATAGATAGATTTATTTGGTGTTAAAAGAAGCCCCAGCCCTTCCTATTTCTCAACTTCTGTTGACAGTCTTCCAGAACCCTAAAGTTTCTTTCTAAACAGGGAGTGAAAAGTAGGGAGGTGGTGAGGGGCTAAGGAGAATATTTTCCTCAATGAAGTTTACAGCTCGGTTACATTCATGCTGAAATGAGAGGAAACAGACATCCTACCAAATATGAATACCAGAAAGATGCAAATGTGCTCGACAATGTATTTATTATTCTGAATATGCTCAGAAACAAAGGGGTTCTGAAAACATGGGAGAGTGGAAGTGAACCGCTCCCCTCTGCTCCCAACGCCTAAAAAAAAAAAAGAAAAGAAAAGAAAGAAGAACGGAGGAGAGGGAGAGTGTGGGAGACAGAAAGACGGAGAGGAAAGACGACGAAGAGAGAGGCTGAGCTAGATAGAGGGGAAAATCCTGGGCCTTGTTACTTCCTTTTTTTTTTCAAGCAATGGCATCCTGTGTTCTTGGATGTTTCGTTGCCAAGGCAACTGTAACTTGGTGACCTCGTTATTTCTGCCTAATCCCGCTCTGAAATTATGGTTGCTCCACCCTTTTGCCTGGCTGCCCTGATAACATAATCATTGCAAATGAGGCAGGGACACGGAGAAGAGAAGAGAGAAGAAGAAGAGAAACAAAAAATATGGATTTGTGCTAAAATTATTTTGCTTCTATCGGATCATCATAAACTATATAAAGACCTGTATCCTCTAACAGGTTAGAATACAATCTGAATAATTAAAATGAGCAAAAACATTCTAGTGAGAAGTTGATAACTCATATTGATTTCAGATCAATTATGGGTTCATTGTTATGAAAACTGAGCCTGAGGAACAACAGAAAAAGCGAAACTTCCAGTAAATAAAAACTCAGGTGACTCCCATGTACCCCAAACATGCCCCTATCGACACTAAAGTACCTGAATTATTGATTCTGGTGCGTGATAAGATCTATTATTGGACAGGGCAGAAGATGCACTCCGAAAGATTGATGCCTTTTTTTCCTTCCTTTTGAGATAAACACAACCTAATAAAACCTCAGTCATGCCTTACTCAATAATTTACACAATTTGCATATTATTATTGGTGTATCTCATTACCGCAGACCAGGACACACTTATATATTCAAAAATTGTATTAGCTGGGTATTTTGTTGCATAAATTAACATGGCTAATGAAGACTGCTTTAAAACAATTCAAAGGAAGGCCTCATTTAAAAATGTAAGAGGGAAAAAGGCTCTGTGCTCAAAAACACAAAACAGCTAAAGTGTTTTAAGACAGTTATCATCTTTGACTAAAGATTAACCCAAAACAGTTTTTAACGTTAACTATTGGAAAGCATACAATGTTTTAATAATAAGATTACAAAGGGTTTTCTGTTTTAAAGGAAACGTTTCGTAAATATAAGATATTACTGCATCTATTATTTAGAAACTCTCGTTGGGAATAAGAATTACGTATTTCAACATGCTCTTTACATTTTAAAGCACCTGGTTTTAATTGCAAATATTGCTAATTTTTTTTGTTCTTGTGTGAAATATTGTACAGTTTCTGCAAGACTTATCAACAAACTAGAAAAAAATGAAGTATTGCTTTTTTCTTGTTTTTCTTTGCCTGCAACCACAGTGCACAATCCAACATAACAGATGGGTCCTTCATCCAAAATGTATTAAATTTTCTGCTCTTCTCATGAACTTTAAAGAACTTTATGTGTCGATAATTAGGCTTTTATTCATTAGACTAATCCTCTCTTTCATTAGCTTCTTTTATGGACAGTTTTATCATATACAGTCACATTACATACATCAGAATATTTGTTTCTAACAGGTTCTTTCGTCAGATTCAAAGTACCTCTAGAAAAGAGCTGGTATTAAACATACTTTTCATTAAGTCCACATTTGTGTATTTAAAAAGCTGCCTCCAGTCATATCTAAATCACTGACTCAGCCGACTATGTCTGACAAAGATGTGAGCTTTAATAAATAAAACCTTCTTCACACAAAAACAGGAAGTGTGGAGTAGGACGTAGAATGATTATTATTAATATAACACCTTTGAACCACAATGCTGGTAAACCCTCACATAATTTCACCTTTATGATTTGATCACCTCAGTGGCGGACTTCCTCCAGTCCTACTCCCTCGGCCCATTCAGAAATCACCTAAACATGGCCGCATGGCGTCTAAGTCCCAGCTTGTGTGCAGTGAAAAGGTGTCAGCAGGTTATTGGTTATTCTGAAAAACGAATCACACAATTTATTAAAAATGTATCCTTTCAAACTTTCTTTGCTCCAACCACTTTAAATACTGAAATGAGATGATCTAACATTATGTCTAATGTTTAATTAAAGAATAGACCTTTGCACTGGTCCCTTTGTTTTGAGAAAGCCGACTTTCACACAAGCTCCCTGTGGCTTGTTGTAAGTGTTTATGTGTCTCCTTGGTGCCGTACCTACTGTATTTCTTTTTTCATTTAATGTACTTTTACACTTTTTAATATTCCTCTGTTTTACTATTATGTACGTTTTTATTATTTATTTGATTTTGACACTAATGAGGAAGCTGTTTTTGTTGTACACTTTAAAACAAAACACAATGCAGGCTATTCTGTTCTATTCAGAGGTGAAACTATCTATTTGAAGTTGTAGTTACCTCAATTTTAAGTAATGATGAGGAGATTTTGATATATTACTCATTTATAGTTTAGGGTTAAAATGTCAAGTACGCACTTTATTGTTTGATAGAGTGCCTATCTCCAGGGTTCATTGGGTCACAGGGCTTATCACATCCAGTAAAGTCCAAATAAAATCCATTGAAGTTTGTTGATGTAATGTGACATAAAAGGAAAAAGTTAAATGGATAAGAATACTTTTGCAAGGCACTGTAAAGTGCACAGCCTATATCATTTGTATCATTGCCATTTGAAACTTAAAATCTTGTCTATTCCATCTGGCTATTCCTACTGCATTTGGTTTTCAGTTTCAAACCGCCTGTCACTGCTTTTCTTTGATATCTATTTCAATGTGTTTATGTGGCTCATTTTCAGCTTTTTGTGCAAAACAAAATCAAAAGTTTTGGGACCACTGAAAAGAAAAGATATTTCTGACCCCAGCAGCAACCTTTGTTTTTCTGAACCAAACCCCAGGACATAAATGAAAACCAGATGCGTAGCAAGGATTGGAAGCCACTGAGCAGACTGTGTTTGCTCAAAAACTGCAGGCTTAGAAGAAAATCCAAGACTCTGATCATTTTGGACCGTTTGCTTGATACTGTATGAGGGAGCACCCTGGAAAGTCAGCAGCAGAAAATGGGCAGGAAGAGCGAACTCGAGGCATATGGACAGATGTGTGTACAGTAGACGGAGGGAGCAGTGTGTGGATAATCCGCCCTGAGAGAGATGACTGCCTTACTCCCAAGAGGCTTATCTTGGTTTGATCCTGTTGCTTCTATGAAAACTCTCCGTTTGGTCACATCGTCCGTTCTTTCAGTGCCTCGTAAAAAAACACATGCACGCACAAATGCTCCCTCCCATCCTCCAATGACCTCAATTTGACTGCTAGCCTGACACTGTTGCACTTTCCAGCTGTTGGAAATTAGAAACCTGTTCATAAATACAATCTAACAAATGTTCCTTACCTGTTTTGGAGCTAGAATGCAGAGAATAGAAGCAACATGAGAAGCAAAAGCAGTGGACATGATAAAATTACAATGAAAGTAACATAATTGACATTGAAGGCTGTTGCGTTTTGACAGTTTTAGTTACTTACATCTATGGAAACTGTTGCATTGAAACACAAGTAACACAAGGCTGCAAGTTCCCTGGCCCAAATCCCACAGACTGCCACTCTGGGTCCCTGAAGAAGACCCTTAGCCCCAGAACGCACACAGTGGGAAACCAACGCTCCCTAAAGGGTGAATTAAATGCAGAGGACACATTTTATTGAAATGTACAAAGTTGCAATGACAAATAAAGATGATTGTTGATCATTAGATTTGTAGATTTGATTATTATACGGTTTAAGGTGTCTATTTATATATAAATCAGAAATGGATATCTACAGCCATAGTTTTTCATAAAGTAAACATGGCTAAAATGATTAAATATTTTGTTTTGATCATAATAGCTGAATTTGTGTTATTCTATTTATTTTGTCCATAATTTGCTAGCCGGAGGATATAAAAACAACCTGTTTACTGGACAGGAGAAGCAGAGACTGTAAAAGACACCTATAATTTGGGTGTCTGTTGCTAAGCTTTTCAGGGCCACCAATTATCTGTGTCATTTATATATCTGTGTGCAAGGATGGGCACCAGCACCAGCACCAGCAGCAGCAGCAGCAGCCGATTGAGGAGAGAAACTCAAACACCCCAGCGACCCACCCTATTTACTCTGCAGGGGATCCAGACATATTCCTTTCGCAAAAAGGGGTATTTGTCCCTCCAGAAAGTTTTCTCTCATACCTTCTTCCAGTTGGACGTGCCCATAAATCATACATATGTATCTCAACCTCCTCATTTAATTATTCACCCTTTTTGTGGAGCCAGAGCCCAACAACACCAGAAAAGGAATCTCAAAGCAGTGCACATAGGTCAAGTAGTAAACTTCCAAAGCATTGCAGAACCACTGTCATCTCAGCTGCGAGTCTTTTGGGGCGAGGCGAGGCAAAGTTGTTTGTTTAGCACATTTCAGTATGAGGACAACGCAAAGTACTTTACATGATTAAAACAGAAACAAAGCATTATATGTCTGCATGCTTCTGGAAGGTGAAATATTTTACCATTCTTGCCTGTGAGTCTTGTCAAAGACTCTTTTTTGGGTTTAGGTCTAGGCTCTGACTGGACCATTCAAACATGAATATAGTTTGATCTAAAAGCCACAAAACCATTTCACTGTAGCCCTGACGATTATCCTGCTGGAGGCTGAACCTCCATCTCCAGAAGCACCTGTATCCAGGATCCACCCATCCTTTCACGCCTTATCTGGCCAGAGTACCTTCTTCAATCTAAACCTTTTCTGGATCTCGTGGGAAACTTTATATACAACTGTTTATGGTTTTTCCTTCGACTTCTGGTTTCTTCTCGCCATCCTTCCATGAAAGCCAGATTTGTGGAGAGCATGACCAGGAATTGTGTTGTTGATGGATTCTCCTACCTTAGCTGTGGATCTTCCAGAGTTACGACGGGCCTTTTGGCAGCTTCTCTGATTAATGCTCTCCTGACAGCGTAGGTGGAGGGCCATGTCTGGGCAGGTTTGCTGTTGCGCCATTCTCTCTCCACGTTGGACGATGAAGCACACACAGTGGTCCTTGAGATGTCTAGAGGCTGAAATATTAATTTATAACCTACTGCTTTCAACTTTTCCTCTTCATGATGATGTTTGTTCTCTTATGTTCTCTAAGAAATCCCTCACAGAACATCTGCATGTATACTGCTAATTAATTACACTAATGCCTTCTATTCACCAACATTTGCAACAAATTATCACCAGAACTGAAAAGGTAAACTTTTTACACCTAAAACTTACTAAAACCTACAAAACCGATCTTTTGATATGAGATTAGAGAATTTAGACCAGTTTGAATTTAGTGCACAACTGCAATGTTCTTTAAGAGAGGCTGAAGGTTTTCTTCACTAAGATCAATCTTACATTTTGCAAAATAAGCTTACATTTGTAATAAATATACATTATCTTAGATAATTTAAAAGTTTAAATGCACATTGCATGCACAAATATCAAGAGATGTACACACATCTGGAAACATATGCACCTCTTTTATTGCGCAACGCAGCACAACAATATGTCATGTTACACACAATCTCTGTTAGAGTTTTAAGTTAAAAAGGTCAAATAATTTAGGTCTGAGCAGCAGCAGATGTGATAAGTTGAGTCATATATGATGACTGCATTTCTCAGTTTCAGCCACCCAAGCTGCCCTCCTAAATAACACGGAGTTTACGTTTAATGTCAGCCTGCATTCATCCGTTTTGATCGGTCTGGCTGTAATCTCTTTGTTTCAGCATGGGCCGAAGTATTTCACTTGTACATCTACCACATATAGAAAAGTAGGAAGAATACAAAGAGGAGCTTAAATTAATGAACTGTGATTGTTACAAGTCACTGTCAGATGGGAATGCTACAGTTCCCAGAATCAAGGGTTAAAATGTGTGACAAAGAAAGGTTTGTTACCCAGTAGGAGCTGAAAAAAAATCCAATAAAAGAAGTCAGTGTTGGAGCAGATACCCCGAGGCCCCGGGCCCCTGACTATGGAGCTGTTTGTGACATATGATTTCAGGGAAAAGAGAAGAGGGATTATTTGCATTTTTGTGTGAATGGTTGGTGTGATTACTTGAATCTTAGCTTTAAAAGTCTATAGCATAATATGTCTGGAAACTGTAACTTTTTAATCAGTGTAAATGCAAAATATTTAAGGAAAAAAACTGCAAAAATAAATTAAAAACAAGCTCTTTACTTACATAACTGTTACATATAACTATTATATATTCTAATACATATGATATCATAAACTAAACATAATTAGAACAGAGCTAAACTTATCCTGAAGTGAGCAGAAGCAACAAGTCATCAAACGTCTTTGAGCTTCTGTGCTGCTTGGTGCAAAGTTCATGTTGATGTCCTCATATCTTTCAGTCTATGTCCAACACTGCTGCAGCTGGGAGATGTTTCTTATTTTAGCTACTTCTTAATTCCCATTTCCTTTTTTAAATCAAACTCAAAACAGCGACAACATACAAAAGTAAAAGTTGGGTTAATCTGAACATACTTTAATGGTTCAGAGGAACTTTAGTTTTCAGTTTCTATGGTTTTTACTGGCAATCCTCTGTGTTTTTGTAGCCTTTCGTGCGACAGATATGTCTTATGCTTTGGATTAGTGTGATGCTCTTAGGTGACGTGATAGATTTTAATTAAACACGACTAAGTCTGATTCAATTTTAGTTCAAATGAAGCTGAAGCGCAAGTTCAATCGAAGAAACTCATCGCCTGCCTCCATTCAGAGTCCGATCCGCCTCTGATGTGAGCCAATCAGCTACGAACCGCACCTCCATGAAGCCAATCAGCATCCCGCGCTCATCTTAAAAGCAACTTCAAATCCACGTCTCAGCCTGCTAACCAGCAAGCGCAAACGGATTGCATGTCAGATTTCGAATCAGATGTCCGATTCAACCCACCCCCAACCCCTTCTCCACCATCATAGCTGAGTTCATCTAGCTTCCAAGACGTTCCTCCATCCTCAACCCATCAGAGTGTTTTCTCCCTTCAGTCTTCATCACTCCCTATCACATCGTTATTGGTTCCTGGCAGAAGACCACCATGTTGGGCCTGGTTCTGCCAGAGGTTTCTTCCCAAAGGGGAGTTTTTCCTCTCCACAGTCGCTTCAAGCTTGCTCATCATGGACAGTTCATGCAAACCTGCGTTTATCAAGTTGGACATCTATCTTAAACAGATCATCATATGGACTGAACAAACTTCTTCTATCTCCACTCCACCACCAGTTTCAGACCTGGGGGGAACATCCCTGTTCTCATACATCTACTTATGCATATTAAAGTATAATTCAGCATTAATGTTCCTGCCGAGGTCTGAGCGCCAAAGACTTAAAATATTGTGTCAATAAAATCCTTCTAATTGCCATTTCTTTCTCTGTGAGTTTTTCAGATTGAACTGAATTTTATTTATATAGCGCCGATTCACAACGCAAGGCGCTTTACAAATTCAGTTCAATCAAATCATTCAAAGAGCTTGGCTAAAAAGTTTTCTGTCTGTGGAAACCCAGCAGACCTGTCTGAGGACATCCAGAAAGAACGTGTAGCTACAGTGGACAGCAGCTCACATGATGCCATCAACCTCGCAGCAATCCCTCATACTGATCAAAAATTATATATAAAAAAAGAAATAAAACCTGATAATAAGACACTTCTAGAAGCAATCGGTGTTCCATCTTGAGCATTCAGTGCAACATTTGATAATATGGACTTAAATGATCAGATTTACCACAGACAGACTTTTAAATGTGGGGAAACTCAAAGCTTTGTTTTCCTATTCACAGACTAGTTACAAGAAAATGTCTCTTTATTAACCATTCAGTATTTAGTCAGGATGCTGCCAGACTTTGCATGTCACAGACTGCGTCAAAGATGTAATGTTGCACAGGGCCAGAGAAGAAAATGAGAAAGGGCCATAAAATACACATTTATGAACAGTAAACATTGATAATAGAGAGTTCAGAGGTTTTATAACGTATATCTGTAACTAGCAGCAAAACTGGCTAGAAAGTGAATTCTCCAGACCTCTACCTCGTTGCTGCTATAAACACACATGACTATCACCTGTCTGAAAGGACAGGCAGTTCTCTCACAGAACTGCAGCTGAATATTTGGTCAAGTGGAGGTTTGAGAGAAAATGTGTGCAAACCAAGACGTCGCTGTCAGTCTGCCTTATCAGGAAAAGTGACATCCCTGACAAGCCAGGCCAACTTGTCCTCACACAGTAATAATCAAACATATCTGTTGTTCTACTTTGTGTGCACGAATATATTTCAGGGGGATCGGCAACATGACCGTTTCTGTTGCAGCTCCTCTTTTATGGTTTTTATTTTTAATTAAAAGAATAGCTGGAGCAGGTTTCTCCTTCGGCCCATCATTTATTCATTGACATGGATTTGCCAAGCCGAGGTTCACCTCTCACTGAGCAGACGTTGAGAAGCATCTCGAGTTGCCTTGATCTTAAGAGACACTGGGCCTGATGTTGAAAAATAAATTTTCCATCCACGCCGACCCCGCGCGCTGAGTTATAGGCTCGAGGGGGCATTTAATTAAAGCAAAAACTTATCACTCACGTTTTAATTATGCTGCCGTCCAGCTCATGTTCACTTATGACTTAGTGCCATCTAGAGGCTAAGCTGGGTGGAAATCAAATTTTAATAAGAAAAGGCAGCATGATGTGGGCTTCATTATTTACCCAATTATTATTATAAATTAACTGGAAAACAAAAAGAAACTGATTAATTTTGTTTAATTTTATTTTCTTTCATAACCACTCTGCTCTTTTCACTGTGGGTCACTCTCTGTGTAACTTGCGACATTTTAACATCTAATGCCTAATATTGGGTGCAAAGGTGTAGCTACAGCAGAAGTTCACATTTCTGCTTAATGAACCCAGAAAAAAGGAAAACATCCAACTTAGAGGAGATTTTATGGGAGACTGCAATAAAAGTGTTCCCTGGAACACTAATAATACCAGCTAATACTGACAGCTTCTTTACTGGACTATTATCTACTTATTTTCTTCAATGTATTGTCCTTTACACTTAAAGTTTGTGCTAGTCTTATGGTGAACCTTCCACAAGACCTTTTAGTTTTCTACAGTTGCAGCTCTTTTTGATTTCTTTGTGAATATTCATCTAAACCATATTATTCTGGAAGCATATCTAACAGTTTGCATTTAAAAGTCAGTGTGGTCAAAGGGGCAAAACGCTTAAATAAAAGTTTTTACAGTAAAAACCAGAAGTCTAAGAATCCAACAGCAGATTACAATCTGGTGCTTAAACTTGGATATTGGAAAGAAGAAGAGATAATTATTGCAGTTTGCGACATTTTCAAACTTTGATTCTAAAAAAACCTAAGTAAACATGCAGTGATTATCACACAACTTACAGTACATTTAAATATAAGGATTTTAATCTACTTTATAGATTAAATATAATGTATAGATCATGATAGTTTTATCATCATTATTTTCATTTTTTGATACGAGACTTTAATTTTCATAGCTATCTTATCAGAATAAAATCAATCAGATAAATTGCGACTGAAGAGGAATAGGGCATGTTATATGTGCCCCCCCCCCCCCTTCTTTTTGTGCTAAATGATTAACATGCAGCCCACCTGTCCCCTCACTAGTCCCACGGTTTATTAGTGCTTTGGGAGCTTGGTTGGGTTCCCAGTGGGCTGTGCTCCTGATTTGCAAATTAATAAATCGGCTGCAGAAAAAAGCTTTTCTACCTACCCATTCTCCAAACTACTGAAAAAAAAAATCTAGTTGTTCTTTCTGCATGTAGAAGATCAAGGGTAAAAAGTAACAAAATGACAACCACTGAGTTCAGCTGAAGGTATCTTGCTTTGAAAGGGTCAGATTACTGTGTCATCCATTTAAATCTAAATAAATATGGACGGATTTTCTCTAAAATAAATTAATATGGAATCATTTAATTTGGCAAAACCGAGAGTGCAGAGAAGCTATTTATTTCTTGCAGTTATTTTAGAAACACATTTGCCTTTGTTTCTGGTTTCACACAACACAAATTCTGCAAAAACGTTTGAAAACATGGATCATTTTCTTCCAGACAGACCTTTCACAGTCAGCCCAGCAAATGTACGTAAGAGGAGAAAGATACTGTTACAGTTGCTGCTTTAGCCCTATGGAAGAGACCAGCAGTGCACTGAGTGGACCTGATAAGATGTCTGTGAGGAAACTGATTATTGGTATGAGCATAAACTGCATTTTAAAAAACGTGGTTTTAGCTTCCAGCTAAAAAGTACTCCTATTTTAACCTCCTTTAAACTTGCTTTCTACCAAACCATCACCAAGGATTATTGCAGCTGCAAAAATCAATGTAATTTTAAAGAGCTCACCAGGATGTTGAGTCTATCTGACCTCGGTTTATGTGTTAGTTTACATAAATGGTGTCCAGACATTTCGCCACGAGGGCCAAACTCGTCAAGCTGAAAGCACTTACAGGCCACAGGGCGTATTTTTCTTCTTTAAACAAAAATGCAAAACTAAATAAATAATTGTATTCATATTTGTTTAATCTTCTTAATAATAATCTAAACAGGCAATGTTTTAACAAAGAATTACAACTTTTGTGGTTTATTAGGGGGGTTATTAATCATTGCAGATCCAAAACATAAACGGTCTAATATGTTGCTGTTTTATTTTTTTAAGGCATAGTTTCCTAAAATTTTGGGTCAATTTTTTTTTTACCCAAAAATGTCAAAAAGAAATGTTTTTGCTTTCTCTTAAGCAACCAGAAAAGAGCAATAAAGCAAGCAGTGTCTTGTAAAATACTTGTTAGATTTAGTTTAATGACGTTTAATTAATGGGTATACACTGGGTGTCTGTGGTTCTATTTGCTATAGTATTAATGCAAAAATGTGGTTAATAAAAGACAAAAGCTTTGTGTTGTATGTAACATTTTCTATGTTGTGAGGATTAAAGCTGTCAGTGCAGATGTTGCCATAAAACAATAATAAAGTGTCAATATTCCTGTGCTGTGATCTGAATCTGTATCACAACAGGGCCCCACAGAATAATTAAGAGGGGCCTAAATGACCCCCAGCTCTGACTTTGGACATTCCCGGTTTACTTTGTCTATGACTTCTACATTTTATTGAATCTAGATGGAAATTTGTCTAATAATTAATGAGACAATTCAAATCAAATAGGTAATAAAAAGACAAACAGTAATTTCCAAGGTTTACAACTTTTTTCTAATTCCTTTTCCAAATGAAAAAAATATATATAATGAACATAAATGACCCATTTATAGCAAAACTTTTCCATAGTATAAGTTTTATTCTCTTAGCAAAAACATCAGTATAAGTATTCAGCACTGAACCTAAACACAAAATCACCAACGTGTCTGTAACTTTACCTTATTTCTGTTAACTTTAATGGCTCTATTCCCAAACATGCCATAAAAAAAAGCTAATTTCTGAAATGATTCACAGTTTCTCTGATTAGTGAAGAAATTACCCGCCACTGTTAGATTAACAATTTGACACGTTTGTTTTGAATTGATGCTACATAAAACTGAACTCAGGGATCAGATTTTCTTCAACATGGTGGATTAATTAAAAACCTGGAATCGCCAAACGTACGAAAGGAAACATTATTACAGGCCTGTCCGAGTTTATTCAAGTAGGGGCAGACAAAAATTGTTCTTTTAAAGGGGGGTTGGAGGATACCTGCAGCGAGGTGAATATTTACACAGAGGCCAGAACACTTTGGCAGCTACAGCGTGTGTGACAGAGATCTGGCGCCGATAGATAAGGCCAGCAGTCATGTGGGTGACATAACCCGACCTAGTTTGATGTGCACCTTCTCTGATGCAAGCTCGGAGCCACATATGCCAGTGAACTACTGTATCTGGAAATTATAATTAATGATCATTTCTGACATCAACAAGCTGTCTGAAATAGCGGATGGCCTGACCTGAAGGGATCAAGATTAACCCAGAAAGAATGAAGTAATGTTTCATCTCTAGGAAGCGGGGTCTGATATCTGACCCACAGGATCCCCTAACCACCTCTTCCATAACCAATCCGTCACCCAGGGGTGCCACTTCTCACCTTTTAAACCAGTCATTGTCTTTTTGTCACATGTTACCTATGGAATAAAACATGCATGCACAGGGAGGAGACCCAGAACTTGCTGGAGGGACTGTATGTCCTGCCTGGCCGTAGAATGCCTCGGGATCCATCAGAAAGAGCTGAAGGATGTCCTGGGAGGGAGGTCTGGGTTTCTCTCCTGGATCTGCTGCCCCTACAACACGATCTCAGATGAGCGGAAGACAATGGATCTGCTGGATGATCATCACCTTCCCTTTGTTGTACCGTGTGCACTTTAGGATTTGGGACTCTTTGTAAAACCGAACCCTGAGCTCCAAAAAAATCAGCATCTCCTCAGTAGATGCTGATTTTAAACACTATCTCAAGGCTATGGCATAATAAAAGAGCTCAGGCTCTCTGTTTCCTGTTGTAATTGTTGATATATATTTATCTAAACTAAGAATTGTTAGTTTAAGTTACTTTACTGAAACCACTGGGTACATATGGTAGTTAGTGTGTATTTGTTGCTAAGAACACAAATCGTGACAGTGCAGATCTAAGGATCACGCCATCTCTGAACTCCTCCTGTCTGATCCTGTTTTACTTTGTTGTTTTAGATCTTTCCTTAAAAAAACAACAACAACCCCAGCTCTGAAGAGAGGCATTCAGGAAGTGGAGAGGCTGTTCTTGGGTTTTGGGTGGCTCACTCTCACGCAACACATGTGGCCGGCTGGACCTCGGGAGGCAAAGGGGTCCTCCCCAGCAGGTCAGGTTACCTAGAGCAGCCAAGGGCTAACCACTACCATCTGGCCTTACCTACTATGTTCACAACAGCTCCAGCTCTGAATAGCTTCCACATGGCAACCCGCCACCTCAGACATAACCTCTGGAAACATGCAGAGATGCACGCATTCATGCAAGTGATGTGCAAATGTAAGAACATATAACGTTAGAACAAAAAGCACACATGCACATAAAATAAAGTAGCATTGCAGGTCGAGAAAGGGGGGGGGGGGGGCGAAGCAGCACAAGTGAGCTGAAATACTTTTTTTCTCTAAATACACAAAACTTTGGTTTCAGAAATGCTAGCAAACATGTTGCACACAGATTCTTAACTAATGCACTTCTTACAAGGGCATGAACAGCAAAACTGCAAGCATACATAAGGGTTCATGTAAATGCTCTAAACAGAAAAACAAACGGCCAGTACAGGTAACTTACATGCATTTATATGTGTTTGCTTGTCACAGATTTACCGATCCACTCAAAGGGGCTGGAAGAGGGGGATGGGAGGAGACGGGCTTTAATCAGGAAATTCACCTCAAGGGGTTTCATCTAAGCAGGACTGGACGCTGCTCCTCTCTCTGCTTCACACAATGAATTGAATCACGGAGACAGCCTGTGCTTGAAAGCCTCAATTCACTGTCAATAAGGCTAATGCGATCACAGGTTCTCTCTGTGAGCAGAATAATCTATCACATAGTTTCATGTGGACAGCGATAGATGAATTGAGATGAAAACTAAGGTTGGAAAACTGTTTTTATTTTCAATATTTTTTTTATTTTATTTTATTTTTTTTGCATTTGCACATGTATAGAAGTTAAGTAAGATAGGTTTATGTGAAAAGAACAAACAAACTAAAAGTGAACTAACAGTATGTTTCAACAAGGCACTGTCATATCAAAGCAGCTGAGTTAAAGTTACAGATACCCAGGGATAGGATTCATAGCAAACTGGTGTGAAAAATGTTTTCCTTCAGCGAGCAGCCAAAACCTGTCCCTCACTGATGTTCTTTAATTTTCCAAAATTTCATCTTTTGTGAAGCTAAAACATTCTTCAACCTCTAATAAAATCTGTATTTTGCATAACGTATAAAATCTAAACTATGTTCTTTAAAAATCAAATGTACTGGCCTAATTTCTAGAAAGCCATTTTAATAATATTCAACACTGATTGCTTGTGCACATGTAGCCAGGTTTAATAAAAAATGTTTTCAGAAAACCTATTGTCCACACGAACCCACACAAATACGCCGTTTAGCGCTGTTTTAAACATGCCTAACGCAAAGGGGGCAGTGCACCACAATGCTGAAACCCATGTCAGCCAATCAGAATCCTCCAAAACGACAAAGTATTGTGTTCTGTATTGGGAGGAAGAGTTGAACAGCTGACTTCTGAGTGCTCTTTGTCCTTTTCACCTCAACGCATTGGAGCATCTGGGCTTGTAACAAAAAAAGCAAACAAACATCTGAACCGATGTAAAAATCAGCACCTCTCTGATAGAAAAAAGCTGATGTGGTGTGTTGGGCTGTTGCAGCGACATCTAGTGACAAAAACTGCACATTGCAACAAAATTAATTCTCCCAGGCTGTCTTTATGTGATTTGACAAAACCTCTGAGCAGCTGCAGAGATATCTGTCAGTTCATTTCACCTGGGTTACTTTGGTAACCTATTTTCAAGTTTGAGTAGTGGTGAGCTATGAGTGGCTGCTTTTATTCTAGAAAAAGCAACTCTTTTATTGGGTGCGTGGTTTATGAAGCTGGGGTGTGTTTTCAGTTTTCAGTGGCGATTGTGGTAACTTGACATATCAAAGGTACTGGACAGCTTTTAACGCCAGAGGAGCTTCATGGCCAACTGCATGTGCTTGACACTCAATACTTAACTGAGTTTTTAAAACAGTCGACGTACGACAAAAAGGAAAACAAGATAAACAAAACAAAATAGTTAATGTACATGCCCTGCGATAGACTGACGACCTGTCCAGGGTGAACCTCGCCTCTCGCCCATCGACAGCTGGAGATTGGCACCAGCACCACTCGAGACCCCACAAGGGATAGATGTGTTAGAACAGGGGTGTCAAAAAAACGGCCCGCGGGCCGGTTCTGGCCTGCCGAACAATTTAGTCCGGCCCGGTGGCTAAATGCATTATCATTATTCAAAAAAAAACATTTTTTTTCCCCATGTCCTGTCTGGCAATAAGAATTGTTAATTCTTAATGCCAAAAAGAGCTCATCAGATTTGACTTTCACAAGTGGAGCAGTACTGCTTTCGCCATAGTGCTCCGCTTGATTTATGAATGTTATTAGTTTTATTATGGTTCATGCAGGGAATATCTCAAATGATATAGACACTACAATGGGAAAGTAGGAGAGGAAAGGAAGAACAAGAAGAAAAAAGAAAATGTGATAAAAAGAGGAGATAAAAGGAAGAAAATGATAAAACAATTATTGAAAAAAACATGTACTTGGTTTAATTGAAAATCTGAAGTTCCTATATTGTCCACGAGGAGTGCTGTGTTTAAATCAGCAGATGGTAGCACTGAGCTACAGATGTGGAAAATTGATTTTAAATAATTTCTTAATTTTGATCTGTTTGATGTATTTTGTCATGCAGAGCAGTGTTTTTAAGTTCCAAAAAATGTGAATAAATGTTTTTAAACATTGTACAATCACTGTGATCAGTTCTTATGCATAATGCACTTAAGTAAATGTTCAACTCAGTAAAAGTATTGTTGAAATTGCACATACTTTTCCTAAAAACGCTGAGGTTATTCATAATATATTGTGTAAAAGTGAAATTCATTTAATATAAAAATCAACAAGTCCACTTTTATTAGTTCTATTTAATCTTTCAATGAGTTTACTTGTGTGGCCCTCTTGAGATCAGATTAAGCTGTATGCGGCCCCTAAACCAAAATGAGTTTGACACCCCTGTGTTAGAAAATGGATGGATTGTTGATGTACAAATGAGTAATGCTACAAAATATGCTATCCAGTACCTATCTCTGTCGTTTTACGAAGGGTTTAGTTGACCAAATTACTAACTTTATCAGTTGGCATGCATTCAAATGTTGCTAATTTCTTTTTAAAAGTCACAACCAAACTCAAAATACTTAGGCAGAATAGACTGAAAACATTTAAGAAGTACTCTGCTGCATGGCCTGCAATGAATTCTCCACAGCACCTGTGGCACACAGACGATTTGCATCGCATAGGTTACGCTGTACAAAACAATAGCACGTGTGGCGCTGGGTGACAACTCATTTGCCCCAGCTGAAACAGAAAACAACATGCTCCGTCTCAGCCGTAATCTTTGATCAGCTAAAACACTTTCTGTGATAAACATTGACGCGATCCCCATGGGCAATCACTCTATAGTGCTGGCATCATGGGAGGTAATGTATGCATAGACGTGTTGAACTAGCCTGGGGCCCTTACACACACACACAGTGCACACACAGTGAGATGAATTGCTACGCCACCTAGAATAAATACATATCAGCTACAGTGAGCTGAGGCGCTTTGCACTTTCCTATTAATCCCCAGCATGGTGATTTATTGCAGTGAGCTCGTCAACAGCCATATAGTCCCCTGGAACAGGGGCCCGCCAGGAGAAATAGCGGAGTTTAAGAGTAAAGCCCAGCAGCTGCCTCTCACTCTGTTTATGTGTTTAATGCTGAGGGAGAAAATATCAGATGGTTAAACAACAATATTTTGCGCAAAGAGGAATGAGGCTGCAGGATAATCTGTTCGTCATAATCCAAGTTTTTAAATTGATGCCTTCCCAGATGTTGCCGCCGTGGAGATTTGCATTTGCTGAGGTGAAAGGCCTGGATGCTTAGCAATCAGTTGTGCACAGCAGAGTGACGCTAAAGGGCCCTCCAGTAAGTTATTTTTATACAACATGCGCATGGCCATGCATATTCAGATGCAAGTGGTAACTCATCCATTTGATTAATGGGACTTCCACTGAAATCCACACGCTGGCCGTAACACCAGCAGTTATTTAAGAGCACCATCTAGTGGACACTTTCATAAAGAGGACGTTATTTTTCTGCAGGGGAGACCCCATCAGAATCCAACCAGTCTTGATCTTAAAGAACCAAAGATTATACATTACTGAATTTTTGCTGGTGATATAAAAACGTTTCCCACAGCCTGCTGGTATAGCTCTGAAAAGACACACAGTGCATGCCGCATGTGGTGGCTTCCTTCCTGTAGCAGCGTAAAAACAAACTAAATTACACTTTTATTGCAGTGATATAATCTGACTCTAAAAATAATGAAAATATCAAACCTTTATTTTGACTGTTTATTCAGTGGGTATTTTTTATTTATTTATTTATTACATTAAAGCCGGAGGCACATAACTTTGCTTTAAAATACTTTGTCCAAACTCTTATAAGGAGAACAGTAATATAAGAACATTTTCCAATGTTGGAGCAAACAGAGTATTTAACCATTCCCCTTTGTGAAAACTGTTCAGATATTTGTTTATGTTCTGTCAAGTGAACTCTTATCTGTTTGGGCTTACGTTTTTGGATCATTATTCTGTTGAAAGACCCAAAGAGGACTCATTCAGTTCTTGGAGGAGAGCCACAGAAACTCATTTAAAACCTGGTATGTTAAAGTATTGATGAAGTCAGGCTCTAACAAGGTTCACGGGGCTTTTTGGAAGAGAAACAGGCCCTCAGCGCCACAGCTCCTCCAACACGCCTAACTGTGGGCATGAGAAAACTTTCACACATTAATCCATCGATTCAAAGCTAAACCACCAGGAAGGTTTGTTGTGAACAGAGGTGGGTAGTAACTACTTACATTTACCTGAGTAACATTTTGAACAAAATTTACTTTTAGGAGCAGTTTTACTGCACTATACTTTTACTTTTACTTGAGTCAATTTTACTCAAGTATCATTACTCTTGAGTAAAATTTCTGGCTACTCTACTGCCTGTAACTTCATGAAAAGAAACTTGTTTTAACCAAAAATTCATTAGAAAAACAAAAACCTAGAGTTTATGTTAAAGTGAGACTTATATTTTGTACACAAGTTTTGTTATTTTACTGTTCTTTTCTCTCTGCTGAGCTCACTGAACGTACAGCAAACAGTAGATACCGTCTTTGGAAGCACTTTGCACTGATCTAACACTGAATATACAGTAACTATTGTAAGTATTGCTTTCAAGCTAAATGTTAAAAAAATATATATTTTGTAAAGTACTGCTTTTGCCTGAATTTATTTTGAAATTATGCTATTGTTATAGACGGTTGATTAGGGCATAGCTAATCAACCGTCTCTAGCTATGCCCTACTTTTTAACCTAAAAAGTAGGGCATAGCTAGAAAAATGTGACTATCTAAAAATAAAACAACTGCTATATATTTTAAAGACTGATGTCTTGAACTAGGATATTTTCTCACCCCTGAACATTTTTATTTCTTTTATGCAATCATGCCACTTCAGTAAAAAAGTTTGTCCATTTGTCCTTGTACAAATATCACATCCTACAGTATAATTTGTTATTTCTTACTTTCCCAGATCCCACTCTCTGAAAATAAATCTACTACATTTTGCTTTAGACAAATAAAATAACCCTCAATCATAAAATATCTCTTTTGTCCAAATATCCCATAAAGGAAATAAATAAATAAACTTTCCAAGAATTTGAAACATAGTTTTGGACCGCTTTATTGTGAATGTTAACAGTTAGAACACTAGAAAACACACAATGGGACCGGAGCACCTTTTTACACCAATGACATTAAGGGACACTTTGAATCTTAAAAGCTACAAAGAAAATAAGGCCACTCCACGTTTACCGGTGACGTTCATTTGGAAGGAGACAGCGGCTGACTTGGATTGTTTCTGCTGGGGCAGACGGGCTCTAGCCAGTGATTATCAATCAAGGGTGTACAAACCCCTGGTGGAAAACGAGCACATTGCAGGGGCTACGTGGAAAGATTGAACAATTTAGTTCCCAGACGATAGGTAAATATTATCGGCCATTTGCCAGACACGGGCGCTGTAATCCTGTAAAAAAAATTTTAAAAAAGAGAAACAAAATTGGCCTTAAATGTTTTCTGAACACCTAAAAGGCAAAATAAAACCAAGGTTTTTAATCGACTAAAGGAGCAACAAGAACTACATTCCAGTGGGAAAGACGAGAGCTCAGGGAGTCAATGAGCCCCCCCCCCCCCCCAGGAAGAGGGGAAGATGCGGACCTGAAGCAGATGGCTGCTGCTGCTGACTGATGATGCTGCTTAGCTGCATTTTGTGGAGCTCTACAAACTGAACTGACTTCATCAAACCAACTTTATTTTATTTCAGTTTTGAGGTTTATAGGAAACCACCAATGGTTGTTTTTAAGTTTTAAATCTGAAGCATTAAAACAGGGTTAAATCAGAGGCAACAGGACTTTTGCTCAGTTCATCCAGGAGTCTTTGTCAGTTCTTGAGCTCAAGCTCAACGGTACCTGGTTGTTCTGACAGACTCCTGGAAAGGTGTTGAAACGTTTACATAAAGAACTGAGCGAAAGTCCGGTACCTCTGATTTAAGCCTGTTTTATGTTGTGATGACCCGGATCTAAAAACTGAAAATCATTTGATTTTTTTAATGTTTTTGTTAGAAGGGTTTCCCTTTATTTCACACATTTGATACATTTATTTCAGACTTTTAGTGTGAAAGCCAAAATGTTAAATTAAATAACCTGTTTTCTTTGATTTTCTGCTTTAAAAAAAGTTTGAGTTCTAATGTAAATTTTGAATTTTAAACACTTTTAATTTTTTTGTCATCAAATTTTAGTGAATTTTTAGTTTTAAATGCAATAGCGACAATATTGCAATTTAAACGTTAATAAGAGAATTGGTCCTGATTTAAGTGCAGTTGTGAATGATGCTGTGAAGATGATAAATTATAAATTTAATCTAATCTTGGCCATTGAATCCCAGACTGAAACCTGCTGTCATGAGAACGGTGTAGAGCACTAACATAGCAGCTATTGCTTCACGCAGACGTGCTTCACATGTCACGTAGGAAAACGTTAGAAACTTTGCAGTGAACTTTACGATGCAGCATCTGCAAGCACATGCTGTGATGTGGCGCGCCTGGCACATCTTGCTGAGATGGTTACCAGACTCACCGAGCTCAACCTGTCCTATCACTTCATGGTTAGGAGTCCAACATCCTGAATATGTAGGAGGATGGGAGCCGTTTCTAAATGCTTGATGCCCAGCTTACCGCCAGTGATGTCGCTGAGGATCCGGTGGTCAAAATGGTGCAAGCGGATCTGTCCAAACTCTTCAGCCAGGATTTTCAGTACATGGAAGAAAAGTGGGAAAGACTGGACTTGGTGAGGAACCAGGAGAACCTCCTTGTAGCTGCTGTTTCCACGCCGCCCCCCAGAACCATCAGAGCTGCTCAAAGAAGAGCACGATCAAGTTTCTCATTGAAGATAAATGATGAAATTAAAGTAAAGCTGATATAATAATCAGTCTAAATATTATTTTTGGTGTTTTGCTCCCATTTGTTTTTAAAGCCTTGGTCTGTTTTATTTGTGACACAGGCCAATTTATTATTTATTCTGATTTTGTATTTATTTATTTAGATTAATTCTTTTCAAGGCAACATATTATTTATTTCTATATTTAATTTGAGTTAAAAAGAACAAAATGGCTGATAATTAAATGTCCCAAGTTAAGAATATCAAATGAAATTATGTTCTACCTTTTGGAGAACCATCAATACGTATGACTGCTTGGGGAGTTTTCCACATGACTGTTTTAACAACATCCATTATAGTTAAAATCATGACATTATGACTTCACAAATATCCTCCTTTCACCCGCGCCTCTCCAAATGAGCCTCGTGTGCGTGACGGTGTATGCTGCAATGTTCCTAATTCAGCCCCATTTCACATCATCGCTCTCCTAAATGAAATTGAATACTCTGATTAAGTCTGGATGGTTCATTGGTCAACAGCATTTCCATTACGGCAGATTTAACACAGTTGGCTTGTCTGCTGGAGGAACGGTTGTACGGTTCTGCAAGTAGATGGCGCTGTGAGGCTACGTTTGCAAAGAAAGCCCGCTCCCTTCCTTCACATTAAACCCATGAGGCCATCTCCTGTGAGCCTTCCTTACTCTGTCACTTTCTCTCCTCTTTACCTCCACACACACACACACACACACACACACACACACACACACACACACCTCATTATGCCTTCCCGCCTCTCTCCCTCCTCCTGCCTGCAGTCATTGTGCTCCTTCTCCTCGTTTCAGCATCCACCCATCCTTATTACTTCCCTCCCCGCGCTACCCACCCCTTCCACAGTTCTGCCCTGTCCTCTACTGAGCGGCCAAAGCCTGAGTTTCTCCTGCGGAGGTCAGAAGCTGCATCAGGCTACCCGAAGCGGGTCGGTCCTTCCCTGTGGCCCAGCCAAAGAACATTCTGCAAAACAGAAAGAGTGTTTAGGGGTTTATTAAAGCAGTCAGTCAAGGCACCTCAGCATTCATCTATGAGTTACATGGTTGATCACGTTGGGTTATTCTCAGACACAACATGAAAAACAAATATCTTGCAAATATAAAACAATATGATAAAAGCTGAAATGTGAGTCCAGCTTCGGTAGAACTGACTGTACTCATGAAGACATCAGTGAACGCACCAGAAACGAGCACAGCCACATCACACGGACAAAGTGTTACTGAGAGGAGAGAGCTCAATTATTTATTATGAAAAATAAAGTCTAAGGAAGCTGCATAAAATGTCAGAAACTCTTAAAAGAAAAAGGAGGCGTTGCAGTTAGTTAGAATTGAGTCCAATATATTTATAATCGTAATGTTAATGGAAACGGGAGCGAATCATGTGCTCAAAAGGTTTATTTCTGCCATTAGTCTGAACAGTTTTACACGTTTATTCCCACCAGTGCCAACAGTCAGCTTTATGATTCAATCAAGCGAGCGATGATTGAATTCAGAACAGGGCTCTTTCATGCATTCCCATAAAATCTTATTGGGATGTTCTGCATCAAATATAACAACATCACAGAGCAATTTGTTTGGAGTTATTTGTAGGGATTTATTATTCCACATAGTCAAATGTGACTGAATCTATTATAAAGACATTTGTATTAATAGATGAGGTACAACCTGTTATATAACATCATGGCAGAGTCATGGTGAAGGATGCTCGTTTGCCATTTATTAAGGGAAAACGCCCATTCAAACCAATATGTGAAAAAGTAATATCAGCCCTGGGGAAATCTTGAATTAACTGTGACTAACATGTTTTGGAAAGATAAAATCACTTTGACTAGCTTCACTTGCCCATGTCTGCAGAAACAAGAAACCCCTTCAATAAAACAACACAAAGAAAGCGAAAAGATCTGAAAACGCATAATTTCCTGACCGAAACAAGTGCAGGAACAGATGAGAAACGGTCTCTGACATCTATCACTGTGGAAAGGTTAACAAAGCCATTTCTCAAGCTCTGTGGCTCCACAGTGAGAGACATCAACTAAAAAACAGTGATGAACTTTCCCAGGAGCGGCTGGCAAACCAAAACCAGTGCAAGAGCGCATCGACGCCCCATCCAGGAGATCCCAGAAAAAGCCAGAAGATCTAAAGCTCTGCAGGCCTCAGTTAAGGTCAGTTTTTAGGATTCAGCAAGAAGAAATTAACCTGACTCCGCCAGATAGATTTGCTCCGCATATCCATCTGGAAACCTTCCGTTGAAGTAATTTTGGGAAGGGGCGAAAATACTGGTTAGCTGATTGGCCTATGTTGGTGATAGACGGGCCAAATGAACCAATCAGATTCGTCGTCACTCTGTTACGAGCGACGACGAAAACACAACCACAAGCCAAGCTACTCTTGCCGCTGCAGGTAAAGGCTCGTTAGCTCAGCAAAGAAATACTCTGTAATTCCGATAAAACTTGCTCGATAGCCGCGCTAACGCTAGTTTCATCGGCTGAAGCCGCCATGTTCTTTAGACTGAACTGACGCGCTTCCCGTTGCGTCACACCTCAACCCGCCTCAAAGCCAACGCTGATTGGACGTTCGTTTGGTGAACGGCTCCAAATTTTCTTTAATGGAGAGTAGCCAGACTGATCTGCGAGTGAAACCTTGAAAGCTCGCGAGATCAGGATGGTCTCACGAGGCTAAGAAGAAATGGGCAAAGTGAAAATGCCACCCATGTTCCGAAAAAATAAAAAAAAAAGACCAGAACTAACTAGCGGGTGTAACAATACATCGATCCACATCGATTAAATGATTAACGATCCAATTACATCCATGTAAAATTAAAATATCGATCCATCGGTAATTTCTAAAATACGCCTTTATTTTGAAATTCAGGCATGAAACAACATTGGATAGGTGATTTATTATTATCATCATTATTATTATTATTATAAGTAAAAACTTATAAGAATGATGTTTTTGATTTAAATGCCTGATACATGTAACAACTTAGAAATAAAATGGTAAAATCATATTTTGCCTTTTGTGAGTTAACATCAATGTAAATAATAAATGGGCTAAGGACTGGGCATCATATCGATCGCGTCTAAAATCTAACAGCCTTTGTAATATCACCAAATATTGCATTGCCATCCAAATAAATTAATTTTTCATTGTATCTTGATAAACCTGGTGATTTACACCCCTAGTGCTCCATCTGACATTAAAACGTCTAAATGAACTCCAAAACCTTTTCTCTATACAACAAAACTATAATAATATAATATAACAATCATCTTTATTGTCATTGCAACATGCATTCCAATTAAATTTGTTGTCTGCATTTAACCCAACCCTTTGAGGAGCAGAGGGCTGCCACTGTGCGGCACCCAGAGAGCAAACTGGGGTTAGGGTCTTGCCACCCAGAGTGGCAGTCTGTGGGAGTTGAACCCAGAACCTCCAGGACACAAGCACAATGCTCTAACCATTAGGCCACCACCTCTTATGGAAAACTATGGTGGATAATGTGCAGAAAGTATCTTGTTACGAAAAACTGACTACTGAATATGGCAACAAGTCCAGTTCTGAATGACTCAAAAATTAACAAATAAATCAAATCATTGTTTAAATCTGCTTGAATATGTATTCAGGTTATCTTTGCTTCGTGTTAAAATGTCCTTAATAATACGAAGAAAAGGAGGAAACAGGGGGCAAAAGCTTTTTCAAAGCGATATTTATGTGACTGTCATTTTCTGCTTGTGTTTGGTCACGTTTGTGTATAACCTGAGGAGCGTTCGGGTGGCTATTGTTCCCAGATAGCTTCAAATGTTTCAGATATAAGGCATGAAAGCTAAGCGCAAACTCATAACAACGACCTAAAGTCTGAAAGAAAAGACAAAAGCTCTGGGCCTGAACAAGTAGAAAGAAATGTAACGTTTCCTGCCCACAGCTGTCCTGATGCAACATGAATCAGACACATAAGGCCTGGTTTGAGCCGTCACTACCGGGGGCAGCTGAGATCAAAGCCATGCAGATGTTAGGATATCAACAAGGTCAAGTGGAACGAGCTGTTTATCCCAGAACTGCATGGCACACTTAGATGGCACTGACCCAAAAGATTGGCATATATCTATCAGATACCACCCCGGAGGTGACACAGCTTCCCTGCTGATGTCACAGTTTGGATGTGTACCGCCCTTGTATGGGTGTGTCCCGAGATCCCTTTATAATGTTTGTGTGATGAGCACTCGAGGCCTCCTGCCGATCAGGGGCCCATCAGCGCTGGTGTGACTGTAACTATTTCTCTGTCTTTACCTAGATAAAATATAACTAAAAGCATACTTGTCTGTTTTATGCTTCCTACATTCAAGGTAATAAGTAAGTGGGGGTCGCCTGACTGGGTAAAACGAACTGGGTCCACCGAGGGTGCTTCACCTTAGACACGGCACGGTGAAACAGTAACACAGAGAAGCCAAGCTGCACCTGAACAATATCACAGGTTTACAGACGGATCATCTTCTGTTCTCAAATCGCCCCCAAAAATCATCCATCGGCAGAACCGATGTGAAGCAAATCAGCTCTTTTCATCTTTTTTTAATAAAAACTGAAAGTCATATTGCTGTTTAAAAACAGGAATCTTCTAAACTCAGACATCCAATACGGGAGGTCATTAGAAATCAAGATAACATGGCGGGTGAAAAGAGAAGTTTGTAGAGTTAAAGTGTAACTTGTTTCTTACTAATGCTACACCATATTTAATTTGACACCAAATGCAGCAACTCTGGATCTAATTAACCGTCTCTGAAGGCAAACATTTGCAAACGCCAACCATAAAATACATCTTAACAATTACAAAAGGGGGAAAAGGAAGACACGAGACCCAGCCTCCCTTCGGTACGTACTCTGCAATGTATTCCAGCGGCGTCCACGAGCTGTAGTCTGCATCAGGCATGAACTTCCTGTTCATCGGTGTATCCAAGGTAACGCTGCCAAATGAAGCCAGATAAGAGTCAGGGCGAGGAGCCGCGTCAGAGCAGCAGAGAGGAAACAGCGCTGGCAGCATCTCCACACATAAATATCATACGCCGGAGTGGAGTGTCAGGATCTCAAGTCTGTCTCCTAGTCAGCGGAGGGTGTGTGAGTTACAAACATCTACAGGACATGTGAAGGGAGGTTAGAGCAGAGGTGCTTCAGTTTTCCTGTCAATGTGTTTCTACAGTCATTCCTGTAAATTAGCAAAGGCTTCAAGCAAGTTAAGAACGTAGTAAATAAAAAATAAAGATTTAGCTATTTTTGTTGGATGGGTTTTTGGTCGACTAAAAGATACCAGATTAAATTGTGACACATCTCAGATAAGGTGGTATCAAAGCTTTCGGGTATTGTCAAGCCTTAGCAGGACTCTATAATATAAAACTCAACCAACGAGGACACGGCGATATTGCATCAAATCCGATGGGACTGTAGCAGAACTGCAAGTCACAGCTAACGCTAAACAGATGCGTGGCCTGAGGGTGGGAGAATAAAACACAACCATAGAGAGAGCAGGAACCAGAGACGCCCCTTAAAAAGACTGCTCTCATAATGACTGCGCAGAACTGGTTTCAAATAAATAGCACAGGGGTAGCAATCTGTGGACGTCATTTGCGTAATCAGAAATGTGGGGTGATATTATCGTCCTTAATTACCTGTTCATGCTGCAGCTCACCTTCACAAAGCCCTTAGACAGCCGGCGTAAAGAGTAAGTGGCACGGCTTATTTCCCAGCACACCTCCACTGATCTCCTGTCCACACGACAGCTGTGGCCGTTTAGATAAGCATTGGCCAAAGATGATTGAGTTGAAACAAATAAGCAGCCTTTGTTTTTAGTTTAAAAAAAAAAAAAAAAAAAGAAAAATCATAAATCGTGGCTGTGAAAAATACAATTGACCATTAAAGTAGGTCGTTAGGCAATCAGCTTTAACACTGACATGGAAATATTAAACATCTTTAAAAAAATAAAATAAAAAATTTGAATAAAGAAGTCAAATATGCAGATTTGGGGTGAGGGGATAGCTGTGTATTATTTTATTGAACCACGTTACCAGATTTGAGTTAGAACTGATCCACTACGGAGGGGAGCGGCCCCACTTTAAGACTTTAATTATTTAACACTCCGTTTTCTGCAAAGATACATTTTTGAGCAAATTATTGATTTTAGCATCCGCCATCTGTTATCTGTGCAGACCTTTTATTAAAAAGAAGCAACTTTCTGGCTTAAAGTTAAGCCCACGGAGCAGTCCAAGTTTAAATGAGCAGCAAGTGAAATTTACATATTTGAAGTTTGTTGATAAATGTAATTTGAGTACTTACGGCAGTATGGCGACAGCTGCCGCTCCGGCCGGCATGCCGCTGTTCTTTGCTGCCAGACTCTGGCACAGTTGGTGGATAGCAGCTTTGGCCATGCCGTAGCCCACCATACCTGGAGGTTACAGATTAAACAACATTTTGGTGTTCAGCGAACGCATCACAGAGCACATGCAGTTCATTAGATCTCTGGATGTTGGATTTTAGTTCTCCTTTACAAATGACGTATATAAGGTGCCTCTCTATAAATTTAAATATCACTAAAAAAGGGATTTATGTCAATGATTGAAGTTAAGAAGTTCAACTCAAAATAAAGATTAATTGTTATATTTAAATCATTTATTTCTATTCATTTTGATGATTGTGGCTACCAAAACTCTAAACTTGGGTTTCTTAGAAAATTAGATTAATACCATACTTTTTGGATCATAACAGCGTTAAATATTCTTCCCTAGTGTTTAATGTCACTCCGTCCCTCTGGTAGAGTGACCAGACCTCCCTGATTTGGATGACCTGTCCCCGGAAATGTTCCCGGTTCCAGTGCATCATGATGGAGTAAAAAAAGTTTAGCTCAACAAGAGGTATTTACCCGAAAAAGCCCAGGCAGACATTCTGGGCTTAACAAAAATCAGAGACGTCCCCAGAGAAATATAGTCTGGTCACTGTACACAGCTCTCCCCTGAGAGGAAGAACTATCTGTCTCTGCCAGGAGGACAGAGTAGTTGGACTACACTGCCCTGTTTCTAACATAATAAACATAACTTTTATATTGAATTAACTCAGTAGGTTTACTGTTGCTAGCGACATTACAGGCAGTCGTGTAGACAGCTCAGGGGTCCTATCAGGTAGTGACACAGTGTACCGTAATGCTCCGAAAATCCATTGAGGAGAGCGGCTTTGTTGATAACCAAAGTCGTACTTACACATTTTAACAGATTTCTGAGTGTGCTGTACCACATAAAATCAGCCATTAAGCACAACGGTGATCATATACAAGGCACACCATCAATTTTGGAGAAAATTTAAGGATTTTATAGTCCGAAAAATACGGTACATAATAAAATGCATAAATGTTTTATGTGCATCTTATGTTCTACACAGTCATCGGGAAGATAAATGCCTTGACAGCTGGAAGTCAGATACCATCAACAAGGAGAGCAAGCCCTGCACTTTAGAGAGCTGTATCCAAACATTAACAGAAAGTTAAGTGGAAGGAAGAAGTATTGCAAAACAAAAAGTGCACAAGTAACGGGAAACATAGCAGCCTTAGAGGATCGTGAAGCAAACTCCATTCAGGAGTTTATGGGAGAGTCACACAGGTTGGACTGCAGCTGGAGCTTTAAGAGCCACTAAACACAGATGTATCCACAACAAGAGCTACTGTCACATTTCAAGCCACTGCAGAACCAACAATAATGTTAGAAGCTTCTTACATGGACTCAATGAAATAGCACTTGAATATTACTTAGTGGTGCAAAGGAAGGCTGCACAATATAATGCAAAAATATTGACATGCCAATATCAGTGTGTCCATAATCACAAAGGACTGTTTGGAGTGCGCCAATTATTGGCTAATATATTCCAAGGGTTATGAACTTCTATTTTTCAGGCTAATATAATATTGAGCCGGTGGGACAGAGCCTCTCTGCCCAAAATGCTAAGAGCCGCAGAGTGATGGAAGCACAGATGAGAAGGAAGGAAAAGAAGAAAATAGGCCGATATCACAACTGATCATCATCATTGCATTATTTAATAAAGTTCTGTCTTGGTTTTATGTAATATGCATCATTTCTGAGAAACTGGATTTGGGGTTTTATCAGCTGTAAGCTACGGTCATCAAAAGGAACAGAGATGAATTAAGACGTATCAGTCTGTGTGTAATAAGGCTGCAAAAACATGACTGTGGCTGTTTTCTAGCATCTCAATCATATTATAGTGGTTACAGAACATGTAGCATTGCTTATTTTTTAAATGACAAATTAGTCATAGATTGCATGAACAATGTAAGAGCTCCACTGCAACAAAAGCCTCGGATTAGACCCGGAAGCAACATTTATGTATAACAGAAAAGCTGGTGGCATAAAAAGCAAAGGAGCTCCTCGTTTGGCTCTATAGCGCGGCTATATGTAGTACAAAGGCTTTGACAGCCAGGATACAACATTTCTATCTGTTAGGCTAATACAACATCTGATGTTTTCTTCTTAATCCTCAGCATCTGGAATTCATCAGCGTCTATTCTCACAGTCTCTAAACAGGAATGCCAAGCATCTGGTACCCCCTTCAACCATCCTGACTGGCTCACAATCTACTGACCAATAGAAACAAGGGGCGGCGGCACTTTTCCTGAGAGCTTTTGTTCTCCCTAAAAGAGAAAAATTAAGACCAATATGAAAGTGCAGTGTAGCTGTTTTTATGCATTCGTCTTCTCAGGAAGCACAAGTTTAGCCTCCGGGTCCAGACATGTGACAATGTTCAACGCCAATGAGAGCCCATCAGCTTCCATCCCGTTAAATTCAATTAGCCTCAGAAACAACCTCACCGTAACCTTGTTTATAAGCAGCCGCCTGACTACACAAGATCAAGGAATAAAGTTCTGAAAAGAAGGAGAAAAAAAACAGCAAATGATTTATTGAGGCGAATCTCCCAAGAAGTTGAGACTAAACTCTGCCAAATGTGACGTTTTCTGGATTTATTATTCATTTAACAGACATTTCTCAATAGCCTTTTACCTTCTCTTATATTTGAAAACAAAATGGAATGAGAACAGACACGCACAGTAAATCATAAATCTAAAATCTACATGACTGAGCAAACAGAAACACTCCCTTTTGGGTGGCTTTTAATTTAAATCCCAAGTTCAGCCAAAAAATAAGAAGCCATTTATGTGATTTGACTTCATTTTGATCTAGGGTGCTTTACATTTTTGCTGGGATAAGGCTAGTTACTTGAAAGATCAAAATCTAGCATAAAATTGCCTAATATATATTAGGCATATTATATGTATTTGTTGAAAAAAAATAAAGTCAGTGTACTATATTATTATATATATATATATATATATATATATATATATATATATATATATATATATATATATATATATATATATATATATATATATATATATATATATATATATATATATATATAATAATAAAAACAATAAAAAAGGCAGACGCTCCTCAATCCAGCTGAATCAAACAAACAACGAAGGAAAAGTGTGATTACAACCATTCATCTCCTGACAATGCTGTGTAAATAATCACAGCAGAGCTTTAACTTTGTTTTACATAGGAGCAGCTGTTCCTAAACAAATTCAATTTAAAGAGCGCGTCATGTGCGGCTAACACGCTGCGTCTGCGTGAGCCTAAACTGCTGAGTCATCGTCTTCCTTTAACCAGCAGCCAATGAATGCCTCGGCTCAGAGAGGAGTGCTGAGCTGCAGCTTTGAGCAGCTAATGTTGGATTCCAGTCCATCACATGAGCTCCCTAGTGAGACAACCCCCAAGACCAGTGGCTGTCCGCTGCCTCGGAGGCAGGGGAGCTGGACTCATGTCACATGGTAAAGATAAAAACCATCTTAAACAACTCAAACATCCGAGGAAATGCATGTTTGAAGCGGTTACTTCCCCCTTACTTAGCAAATACATATAACTTTAACTGTTAATTAAAAAATAATGAGCAGGGCTGCACGATATGCCATGACCGTATGACTTGCAATTAATAACCTAATAATTAAGGAGGGTTAATGCCTTTCTGCTTTGCGTTCAAAGTAAAAAGACCCCACAGAGTATTCTGTCCAGCGAGCGGAAACACATTTAATTCACCGTTTTCGTCTCCACAGCAACGTTTTATTAAAAACTGTCTTTTATGGCTGGTGTCTGCCGTTTTAGCATCAAAACAACTTAATTGCTGCTACCTAATGCCTTGACACCCTTCCCACATGTTTGACTTTTAAAGCTTTTCATGCTGCATTAAACAACAATGGGAGCAAATACGTTAGAGGACTAGAGAGCATGAAAGCATAGGAATCTATTCTTCGGTATATTTCCCCTCCAATGATCCCAGGTTTAACCCGTTCCCTTTTCTCCGCTCACTGAATCAGTTTCCTGGGCAAAGCTCGGATCTCTGACGTGGTGCATAAACAAACGTTGAGCTTTTACGATGAAAGCAGTCAAAACGATAAAACTGTCTCACCTCCTGTGCCTGATTGAGCCGCTTTTGCTCCAGCCAAGGTGAGCAGTCCTCCGGGTTTCAGATGGCGAGCGGCGATGTGGCTGGAGATGGTGGACGTCCACACGCTTTGTTTCCACATCAAATCAGAGTTCTTAAAAAAATCTGAAAGATGTTACAGACAACATTAGATGATTATCATATGCGGCGTCTCTGCATTTGGGGCCACCAGATGTCGCTGTGAAGCTCTATGTTCGTGGGACAGGATTGTTCTTTATAGATTAATATTGTTAAAAAAGACCAATTCGCTTACCAATACAATTCTGTTATAAACATTTGTGTCTATATATCCAAGTCTGACAGAAAACTGACAAGCTCAGAGGCTAAATCCTCTTGAGGTGCCTTGATGTTGGGGCCGGCCCACCAACATTTGTTTAAATAATGAACATCTGAAATCGCAGTGAGCATGACCAACACGCTCTCAGTAGACAGCTGTGGGGCACAAATCCTGTGGCCCCAAGCTTGGATTGTCCAATCAAAACACTGGAAATTCAAACATTTTGTTTACATTCTGCCGGATGGTGTGGGAAAATCTAGTGTTGGTCATCCTTGCTAGCTCATTGAGGGATTGGTGTGAATATTTTCTGTTCAATAAATTAACATTGTTAGTGAGCTTTTTTTTGTAACTTTATGTATAAAAATGTAATTACATTTAGCTTATATGAAATGGCATTTCTAGCATGTTTCATTTAAAATTTTATCAAAGTCAGGTTGTATGTATCACAAAATAACATATCATGCCAGACACGCCTCTGCTAATCATGGACCTACGCCCGCTAATAAAGCTTGTTTGATTGATTGCACTAAAAGCAGACCGTTTAGTATTATTCACAAATGTAATTTCACAAACTTCAATCTTTAAAGGAGAATTTATTGATCTAAAAGTGTTGAGACAGTCTAAATCTGAAGTTTACTGAATGGACAACATATGCAGCGTTTAACCTGTCTGAGTCTCATTCATTCAATAGTAGTGTTGGTCATATCATCTCACTTATTTGGACTTATTTTCAATCCAAAATTGCTGATTTCCTTTATGTCATACCTGAATTCTAGCGCTGGCAGTAAATGATGTCAAGTAAGAAGCTGAACAAAGCCTGAAGAACAGAGCGTCATTTTCTTCAGATCTACCTTTTTTAAGCTAAACTAAATTTTTTAATATTACTCAAGACTTTAAATGCAGCCATTTCAACTGAAGAAAGGTTGGCTGATGATTAATGTCAAAACAAATAAAAGCTTTGAACTCTGACCTTTGGAACCGCAGTTCCCTCCAGCCCATCCGCCTGCAACGCACAGGATGGCATCCACTTTGTTTTCCCCCAGCAGCTGGGCCACATCCGCCGTCACCTGCAAATAAAAGACGCTTTTCATGAATCCGCAGGGCTCGGGCGGCAGCTGAATGCCATTTAAATGTCACCAACGATTCTGTTCAGTCTCCAGATGGAAACCCATCACTTCAGCACAACAATCAAAGCGAAGAATATTCAGGAACAGAGCTCGCAGCGAACAGCATGATAACGCTTCACTGAAGTGGTTCAGCATTTCCGAACGCTGCAGCCAGGTTACTTACAAATTAAAAATGAATGCAGCTATTAAGGGACGGCATTTAATGCATTGCTCACTGTTATCCTGAAAAAAATTCTTATAAGAACTTGAATTTATCGGACAGTAAATTCCAATTAATGATGTTTAACGATACAAAACAGCAAAAACTGGCAATACTTTTAGATTATCATTTGAAGTATTTTAGCCACCGTACAACAAATAACAATAAATCCAAAATTATGATTAAATGTAGTTGCTGTGTGGAGTGGAGTGATTAATAAAAAAAAATAAAAAATCCATAAAATCCACCCAGGGACCGCATGTGGCCCTCGGGCAGCGGTCTGACATAGGGGAATGTTGTATTTCTGTGTGAAGCCCTCAGGCTGACAGGCAACCTGCCTCCACGGTTGTGTTTTGTTAAATCACTGGATTCCTTAAAAAAAAAAAAAAAAAAAAAAAAACAAGAAACAGTCACATCTACAATAGAAACCGGGGGTTTACATACACTATATAAAATAATCAACCTTTTACCCCTAAATGTCTGATATTAAATCAGATTAAAACTTTCCTTTATTAGATGTTAAAATTACAAAAATTATTTATCTTTGCTAATGCCTTAATAATGAGCAGAATACGTTTTTACCCTCATTAAGAAGTTTAAATACATTTCCTTAGCATTTAGTGGAATTGCCCTTAAACTGTAGGACTTCTCAGAGCAGTTTGCTGGACATGTGGCCCATTCGTCCAGGTGAAATGGTGTAACAGAGTCAGGTTTGTAAGCTTCCCTTCTTACTTTCTACTCACCTTCTATTAAACCGAGTTTAGGGCTTTGTGAGGGCCAGCCAAAATTCATTTTGCTTATCTGTTTAGGATATATATATATTTTTTGCAATCTGAATACCATGTATAAACTTAAAGGCTCCCACATACTCGGGCGTACTGTGCACATACTGTGAGCTTGGACTATCCACGGACGTTTTACCCTTCATAGTTGAGTTGCCTACATCCTACAATTCCCAGACTTCCTGCCAGTGGGACGAAGCAGCGGAACGGATGGTAAAACGTGTGATTAGCTAGCTGAGCACCTAGAGCCGTTTCTTTTCCAGCAGACTCCCACCTGTCAGTGAGAACAGAGAGGGACGGCGATGCTGCATCCTGGAGACCGCCTGCTTGGAGCAGCTCAGTGTATCAAGCTCAGTGTCACATATGAAACAGTTTGATGTAAAGACTTCTTGCCTCTGAGGAGTTTATAGTGTGACACGTACCTGAATGCGCAGAGTCCGCCTTGAGTACTCCTCAAGTACGCGCGGACCTCTGCGGAGTGAAGTACGCCCGAGTATGTGGGGGCCTTTACATGAATGCACTTCTATATTCAACATTACAGTCAGGCAGTCTTGTAGACAGCTCAGGGGTCCGATCAGGTAGTGACACAGTGTACCGTAATGCTCCGAATATTCATTTAACATATTTTTGAGCACATTGTACCAAGTAAAATCAGTCAGTAAGCACAACTTTAATCATATATAAAGGCGCACCATCAGGATTTTAAGTGTGCCTTATAGTCCAAAAAAATATGGTAGTCCAATCACTGCCATTAACTGTGTAATTTCACTTTAATGTAGGATTTTTTTTTTATTAAATCCCTGAACTGGTGCTTGTGTATTGCTGCAAAGTTAATACAGACAATTATGTCGATCCATTATTTTAAGATAGAAAACTTAAACAACTGGCATCACAAGCTGAATTTACCAACATTTTATTATAACTTCCACGTAGGTAACTGGATGCGAATCTGCCTGTAGCACTGCATTGATCCATTTATACATTCATGCATAAAAATGTGTGTCTTGTTCATCGATAAACTGATTTGAATTCAACTTTAATGATTAATGAGATAAACCATGAAGCAGTTTTGTTTCAAGGCAGAATATTCTCTGTTGCTGCTGTTAATGGTAAAAAGTTACATTTTTAACTGTAACGTCCTGATATTTGAGTAGGTGAAACAATTACAAGTCAACTAACGGATTTATAACAAAACCAACAGAAAATAAATGTAATGATCAAAAATATGACTGTATTGTGGATATCAATTATAATTCAGGAGCAAGGAATGTCTTAAAGACATGCTTAAACTTTTTTTTTTTAACTGATTATGAACTAAATCTATATTACTCATTTACAAACAACTAAATAATTCACGTAGAAAAATAGCTTTTTGGAATGAGACTTGAATGCTACAGTATGCCACATGTTTTAAAAGCAATGTGAAACTAGTTTATTACAACAACATGGACAAACTCTACATGTGGCCTTGTGTAAATAGATGAATATTACACTTTAGGCTAGGGTGGGGGTCAGCAACCTGTGGCTCCAGGGCCAAAAGCCGCCTTTTTGGACCTTCCACAATGGCTCTTAATCACTTAAAATGGTAATAAAAAAAAAAAAGTTTTAAAATATAGATCTAATATGATTTATCCTTATATTCTACTCTTGGTGTTTTTTTAGAGCCAACTTTAGATTAGACAGTTTAGTTTTCTTTCCGTGTATTTTTATTTCTTCTAATTACTTGCCACTGTCACACCTGAATTTCCCCATTGGGGAACATTAAATTAATTGTTATCTTACTAATTGTATTGAATTTCCACAATGCAATGACACTACAAGTACCGGTAATATTTTATGTAGATCTATTTTTCTTGCTATGATGTTGGAAAGTTTGTACTTTTGGGGGTTTTTTTTCACAAAAAACATTCCATTTTAGAAAATATGGTTTTATTTCATTTTTTTTATCAAAAATATAAATAAAACTGTGTTTCTTTATAGTGCACATAAGAATGTTAAGTTGTATTCTTTTGTACGTCATGTGACAGCTGTGTCTCTAGTTTTATTTATCTGGACTGGGGGCATAAATGACTGTCTGGGATAAAGGCTGCAGACCCCTAAAAAAATAAAAAGAGAAACACACTTTCAGCCACACCTGAAACTCACCTGTCCAGCCTGCTCGGTGAAAGATTCAGTCAACTTCACAATCACGTTGTCATTCGCCTCTTCATTAGCAGCAATGTCCACGCTGGCCACCCACTGCTCCACAAACACGGTCAAAAAATAAAGACATTTATAATAATAATAATTTTAAAAACAGAAAACGTGCACAGTTAGCTTTGGACTTAGCAGAGTGTTAGCGTGTAGCTAGCGTTAGCTCACCCAGCCTTTAGATTTAAAATGCTGGACACACGTTGAGCCCAGAGCGCCTTTGCCTCCGTACACGATGACCCGGTTGGCAGCCATGTCTGCTCCCTGTTCAGCTCGGCAATGAGAGGCTGAGCGGCGGAGCTGCAGCTCAGGAACACGGCGGGCAGCAGCAGCACCAGCAGGAGGAGGAGGAGTATGGAGAGAGGGGGAGGAAGAGGAGGAGGTGTCTGTGGAGCAACAAGTTAGGGAGGTGCGTTCAAGGACTTCCGGAAAAACAAACATCTCCGGTTCTGGTAAATTGTTCTAACGCTTAAGCACAGCTTGGTTCAACCAGCTCCTGCTCCATGTTTAGGATGGCGCTTCTTATGTTATTAATTGTTATTTTATCACTCCTATTAATGTGTTGATCACAAAAAAAAGATGTAACTGTCTGAACATCAGCAAATACGATAGAATCGAACAGATACTTGTTTCAATAGGGAATTTTCTCTCAGTGAACGCGTGACACTGGCTACTTTAACTAACTAATAAGAAAACATGCATATATATATATATATATATAAGCTTATATATATATATATATATATATATATATATATATATATATATATATATATATATATATATATATATATATGTGACTGTTTGCAAATGTAATTTCTCCAGCCTCTCTATTCATGCGACTGCATAGTATATTTTTAAAACACCCTGCAAACGGTCTGCCTGTCTTTTATGACTTGAGCATCAATTAACTTGAACACTTCTGCTAATGACTATTTGCAACCTCAACTTCTCAGTGAGTGTTTTGTCTGATACATTTAACTGTAAACTAAGTAATTTACATCTGTATAATGACTGCTAACTTTCTTTTTTGACCTGAACATTTAAATCTTATCAGAGGCTGGGGATTGCACACTTTTAGCTTCTCAGGAAGTGTTGTCAGTGCAGCTAACTATTTGAACATGGTGTGTTGTTTGTGTCTGTGTGTTATGAAATCTGAGCCAGTGTCTGATACCAAAATTTCATTGTGGGTGACATAATGATAAAAACAGATTATTTATTCTTGATTTATTTTAAGTAAAACAAACAAACAAACAATCAAAAAAACAATCTTAACCAGACAATTCAGGTCAGATTCAACAACACTCTCTGCACCTCCTGGCTCCTGTGCAAACTACTTAATTACTCTACCTACATGCAGGTGTGGGGCCCAAGTGGAGAGTAGCGGATGTTAATATTTGGGGCCCACTTGTGGACCCCAAATGGGGCCCAGCTAATTTTGCCCTCAGTTTCCATAGTGGCCCTAAGTGTGTTTCTCCTGATGGGTTTATGATTGGCCTCAGGTGAGCCCCAAATCAGCCCCAGCCAACAAACATGTGTGGTAAACAGATGTGTAGAAGTGAGTCTGATATTTGGGGCCCACTTGGATTACCCACCTAGGACCCAGCAGTTTTGTCCTCAGTTTCCATTGTGGCCCCTTGATTGTTTTCCCAGATGGGTTTGTGATGGGCCTTGGGTGGGCCCCAAACCAGGAACCAGGGTAACCCACTTTCTGAAGGTAAAATTGATAAATAACTGATTAAAACATGTTCTGATAAAAGAAAAATACAAGTTCAACCAATTTAGACCTGCTGAGTAACATGTTTAAGAATAATTTATTTATATCAGGGTTGCAATAGCTCAGTCAAATAGTACGCAGAACAACTTGGAGATTTGACGTTAACTGTGGAAATAGACTTATTCCTTCTGGTCACACATATTATGCCTGTATATATTAAAAAGGTCAATTCCAGGGTATTTTGACGTTAGATAAACAATTGAAAATGTCACAGCTAGCTGATGACATTGTCTTGTTTATTTCTAATGTACACAAGTTGACTAAAGCAATCAATAGTATACAACTCAGGCTAATGACGTTCCTGTTAAAGATAAAGTTACATATCTAGGAGTGGTTCAGTGACGTGCAGTCAGGGGAGACAAGAGAGGCCAGGCCTCACTTGTCATCATGGAAAGAAAGAAAATATATAATAAAGATAACATAATATATATTGTGATTCACTCAGTCATTTGTATTAAAAGTTATTTTTTAATCCAATGTCCTGATTTTTTATCATATTCTCTTTAAAATCGAAGACTTTTCGCTATTTTTCATGTAAATCCTTGGTGGTGAGGCCGCAGCGAGCTTGGCCTCCCCTGGGATTGCGCAATCCCATGTTAACTGCGCTGACTTCCACTCCGTGAATGCATCTTCCTGTCTCTAGATAATAAATTCAATTGTTCAAACAGTTATGAACTGATTTTCCACAATTTAATATATGTGGATTACGAATTGTGTTTTGGTCATTAAACTGTGTGCAGGTAACATGTTTTCGTGCTGCTGGGCGATCATAAGAACGGGTTGTAGGTGAGGCCGGCAGTTCCTTGGCCTCTAGGCAGGGGGCGCCCAAGGAGCACCGCTCCTGATCCCCAAATAGTAGAGTCAATGGATGTATTATTATTAGCGAGTTTTGCTAAACAAGTAAAGCACTAAAGAGACTCTAAACATACAGTCGGAACAGGACTGATGAAGGAAGGCTTTCCTCCCTGGCAGTGAGCTCCATTGAGACTGAGAGACTTTTAAAACGGAAGAAGATAAAGAAAACTTTTACCGGAAAGTGACCGATATTTTTCTTCAGAAAGAGCGCAGCTGGACTTCATTTTTAGGTAGAGGTAAGACGTTTTGTTTTTGTAATGAAATGTGCATTGTGTGGGTTAAGGTTTTTGAATGTGTTACAAATGCAGAAATCCATTATAACTGTTACCAGTCAAATGACAAATAATTTAGTTTTATTAATATTTTTAACAAAGAATCAATATTTTTTCCATGTCTCTTGGTTAATTGGTTTGGCTCAATCAGTCTCCTTCAGCATTTTGCAATTAATCTACTCTGTAGAGTGTATGTATTTGTAAATCTAATCACCAGCTACGAACCCTACCACACGTCACTGGAGTGGTTATTGACAAAAACAATTTACATTACAATTCTAACTTTGATCCCATTATACAACAAATAACTAAATTTAACATGTGGCTGATGAGTGACCTGTCATTATATGGAAGGATTTTACTATCAAAAACCGAAGGAATCTCAAGAGCTGTATACACTTCATTATCGTTAGAAATGCCAAAGCAGGTGTGCAATAAGTTGGATAAAATTCAGTTTGATTTTATAAGTAAACATGAATATCATTACTTAAAAAAAGACATTCTCTGTAATAACAAACAGAAGGATCTGTTGCTATTTGAGATGGTTTAGCCTACTTCATTTTGTCAGACAGGTTCTCTATTGGTGATTTATTGATTCTGCAAATCAGGCAGTAATCAGGCATGGGCATGATTAGAGTTCAGTTTTCCAAATGATGTGGCTAAACTCATTGAATTCATTATTTAACAAGTGATGCCATTAATGTTCACATAAGACATACATTATTGTGCAATAAAAACTAAATGTTGAGCTGTTTGCATGCCTTCAGATCACTTGGTTTTCATACAGTGAGCACTAGGTGCTGCTGTAAGGCTGTTTTTGATGATGCACCAGTGGACTTCATCTGCATGGCCATTATTTTGCCGCTGTACTATCTGTGCTGTGCCAAAGAAGTGTGGCATCAACACATCCGTGATGCTCATGAATAATGCAAGTGCACTGGCCTTGGCTTCCTTGTCAAGTAGTTAAGCCACTGATCTGTCACTCTCAATTGGATATGACACACATTTATGCAGAAGGAATAAATAGGTACTTTACCTGTTCTGACACACATCTAATAAAAGAAAGCGTGAGAAAAACAAATACACGCTCGCTCCAGAGTTGTAAACAAAAGTATTATCTCATTTCTCCCTTCCTGTCGTCTGATCGTCCAAAGAAATGCATTGAAGCACACTTGACTGCACATGGGCACCTGTGTGCTTTAAAGTGTGAGATGAAGAGGAGCTGCTTGGGCCACTGGAGTCGGTGATGCTGACAGAAATTGCCTGTCCTCGAGAGCAGATTGGCGTTCCGAGGAACACATGATAATCATGCTCCACTGTCTGGTTTCGTCCTGGAAGAGACAACCTGCAGGTTGCTGACACTCGGCGCACGCGAAATGAGAAGCGATCAAAGTAATCAGAAGCAGGTTTATCTGACAGGGGGGATGGTGTATTTTAGTTTGATGGTGGTTGCCCAGATGAGTTGATGAGGTTTCTGGTTTCGGCACAGGACCAACAAGGGAGATAACATCTGGGGCACTTCAACCTGGTTACCATAGCTACCCTTTCTCCAACTACTTTTTTTTTTTTGTAACTACTTGAGGTTCTCATTGGCAGAGGAATATCCTGAAACTCATATTTTATCTGTTCACCCTGTCAGGTTGGAGTTTTAGAATTTAACGACACATATGTCATATTTTTAGGAATATAGTGAGGTTTTTCTTATCGCATTTATCCGGTGGCTGTCACATTACCATCTCCCAAGGCTGAACATAATCAGAAAAACAATTGGTGTTAGTTAAGCCCATATTCTCTCTTAGCCAGACCATACTTTGGTCAAATGTATTATTATTATTATTATTATTATTATTACAATTTAATTTAAATTTTTTAAGAGGAACCCTTTTTTTGACTTTTGCTCACTGGGCCTGACTTGGCAGTTGTCAGAAACCTTCATGGAGCACAAATAAATAAACCAATGTCGTTTTATGGAAAGATATTTTTCCCCCTAAGAATATAAAGTAGCATTTGAAGAAGCCCTTATCCATTTTCTTTAGGCTTTATTAGATATTCTTCTCAGTCGAATAGAAAACTATCATAAGAAGAGTAGGCAAAAAAAACAACCCAATCAACGGCATTATGTATTTACAGTGTCACACAAAAAGCTAAACTGAACGGTTTTATGAGTTCTCTCTTTGAATTGAAAACAATAGCTCACCCAGTGTGCAGCACTGATGGGGCTCTCATGTATCGAAAAAGCAGCTGCCAGATGGAAGAACTTTGGGGATCCTCTCAGAGAAAACCACATATAATAACAAGTTTAAAGTCCTCAAATAAGACTGTGCTACACATGATGCATATCTTTCAGCCCCACCAGCCTGTCATTGCAGCCAGTTGGGAGAAAGAGCATTACTTTACGGGGGTAAAGGGAATATTCTGTACCGTTGATGCATGATTGCTCTGTGTTATGTGTATTTTACTTGCCTTCGCACTTTTAAATTAATATTGAAGCATCAAGTGCAGAAATATTGGTAGGGTTGACTCTTGGTTTAATTTAGCCCTAAGAAGAATTTGATTTCAGAGCCTACTAGAGGATGAGAAAAAAATCCCATTGCCTCTTCACACGCGTCTCTATTTTATAGATTGCATGCATTGTTTTATAGACGTATTTTGGATTTGACCAGGCAACAATGAACAAGCAATTCCCTAAGTTGACCACTTATTAAATAAATAGCTCTTGGCATACAGAGTAAATAAATTACAGCCATATTGCAGGGTACTTCTCGATT